>NC_056731.1:537164415-537171915 GCF_019279795.1 Protopterus annectens
TTCGTATAGAATACCTTGACATAAATCTGTGTGAAATTAAATATTAACATTAGTGTAATCACTCTTCTAATAATTTTGCATTCTTCTAATAATTTTGCATTCTTAGAACTGTTGCTACAGCTGTTATTCTAAACAGCTATAATCATCTCTGTGTTCTAGTATAAATTGAAATTGATTGTGATGTTGCAGTAACTTGTGCTTCTTAGGTGATGGAGGATAGCCAGCAGTCATTCGAATTCTGAGTTCATCAACTATGTTCTCTTCCGGCATTAGAGCATACATCACGTTTGAGAAGTCTAGATTAAGTTTTCCTACCGAACATTTCAGCCTGCAGCGCCGTTCTTCATTAGTTCCTCTCTGCTAACTGTACAAGATGTTACAGCTCTACCTTTGCATTTGTCTCCAGTCTTAAACTTATATGCCCAGTACTTTCTGTTGTTTGTAGTCTTCTTCAAATGGTAGCTGTAGTTATCCAAAGCTAAAGTATCTCTTCCTTTTTGAGGTTTGTACATTGTGTAGACTTTTTAAGCTGTTATATCTGCCATGTTTGTAAAGCGGTACTTTGTACATCATATAGCAGACTTAGTTCTTTTTTATAGTGGTGCTACTTATGAAAAGTAACTTTTATTTTCATTTGTTTGACGGTTATTTCATATTGTCTTTACATAGTTTCGGTATATATAAATCATATGTGTGTGTGTGTGTGTATGCATGCATACACGTGTGTTTATTATATATAATGTATGTATGTACATAAGTAGGGAAGTGAAAGCATTCACATTCCCTGATACAATAATAAAGTAAGTTAGGAAGGTGTATAAAGGATTGGAAGCAAGAATTTAAGTGTGTGTGGAGGAACCAGGCAGGGGGTGTCCTTTTTTCCCCTTATTTGCTTTACATTTAGAGCCATTGACAAAGAAAATAAGGGACTCAGAAACTTAGGGATATAATTAGTATAGTAAACAAGAAAAGTTGGCTTTATTTGCAGACAGCATTATTTTGTACTTGAAAAACCACAAAGGTGTACATCTCAGTGTTGTGGAATGTTTTGTGAAAGTTTCACTTCTTTTCAGGTCATCAAAATAATGAAGCTAAAACAAAGGATACAGACATAAGGTGTGTACCCACACTTGAATTGGTTCAGCAAATACCTATATTTATGAGGACATTATAAGATGGAGTATTTAAAAGTATGAATTAGTAAGGCTTTTGTTATAGCAACTAAGGATATGTGGGAAGGGACCAAACAAAAGATAATACAAAATCTGAGAAATTGGAAAGTGTTTATTGATGTGAATAGTAAGATACAAGCAGGGAAAATGCACAGCTTATTGATCTGAACATGCTTCTGCAACATCAACAGACCGGTTTGGAGGGACAGGTCCATCTGTTGCTGGATACCACTGCTGTGAAACAGACTTCCCATCTACATAAAACAAAGATGTGAGTGTGTTCAGTCTCGCCGTTTGTTCTTACAGATGGGTGTCGGAGCCGATCCTCAGCCGCTTAGCAAAGCTATGCATCTAGGAGAAGCTCGAGACCAACCTACCTCCCACAATTCCCTCGGCCTGTACCTCAGATCGAGTTTGCCGCTGCAATCGATCACATCGAATTTTGAGAGCTCTGACCAACTTTGGGAAGATAAGATACTTCTAATTATATTTCTTGTGAAATCTTCTATTTGTTTTGAGGAAACTTTTCCTTAGTGTGTGTGTCTAGTTCAACTTTGCTTTTTCTATATATAATTTTTATAGTTATATACATTGTTTCCTTCAGGCCAACCCCTCATAGTTTAGGGTTGATATTGATAGTATTCTGTGTTTGTGGACTTGAGTCCAACCTTTTCAGACTGTTATTTGTTATAATTGTTTGCTTTTTCTTCCGGATATGTCTGAAAAAGCTAAGTCGGGATTTAAGAGGTGTCAGTGTGGGCAAAAGATGTCTGTCACTGACAACCACAACTCCTGTGTCTACTGTCTTGGCCCTCTCCATCTACAAGAAGACTGCTCTGTTTGTCATTCTTTTAGTGGAATGGTCATGACAGATAGACGCAGGAAGCTTATGGATAGGGGTCTTTTGAAGCCTTCCTTCCAAGAAGAGCTTGACAAGTCGGACCAGGCTTCTAAGTCCTCGAAGGGATCTAAGACATTGGAGCCCATGTCATTGGCTCCGACTTCTTCGTTTAAAGTTCGTTCACCGGTTCCACAGGCTTCGGGGCCGAGTGTCGAGCTTCTTACTGACACCGAGCCTCGAGTCTTGGAACCGGTGTTGGAGCTTCCACCTCCTGCCTTATTGAGGTCGGTACCGTCCTCTGTTTCTTCGACCCGTTCTTCCAGGCCCCTTGCTGACACCGACGTAGATCGTGTGGTGCAGATGTTAATGGAGAACACGGCCTTGTCAAAGCTCTTTTCGGTCTCCTCCCAGTTGTTGTCGAGACTCGAAGGCCTTCCGTTATCTCCATCTGATCCTCCTCCGAGGCCTACACAGCTGTCAGAGCCAAGAGATGTTGATCTGATGATTGTGGAGCCCTTTGTGCCGGAACCGTCCCTTCCTCGGTCGGCACCATTGACCTCGACTCCGTCGGAACCGTTGGCGGACTCGCGGAACCGACTATCCCTCCTTGGCTTCGGGACTGAGAGTCGAACCGATCTTTCGGTACCGACTCTCCCCCTCGGTGCCTCGGCACGGATCACTTCGGCTCCGTCCTCGGGGTCAATACCCTTGACATCCACGTCGGAGACACTTCCGCGTTCCTCGGAACCGGAGGACTCTTCGACTCGGGGTCTGGGGGCCTTTTACCTCATGAGGAAGGTGTTGTCTTCTCAGACAACCACGTCTACAGAAACAACTTCTCTCTCCCATAAAGGTCTGTTGTCTACTTCTGCACCCACGGCTACCCACAAGCGTAGAGCACCAGTGTCTCAGCCACTTCCAGAGGGAGCCCCTTTTTCCTCGGAGGTTTCATCGGAAGCCCCTCCCGATGACGTTCCGAGGAAAAAGTTGTGCAAGAGGAGGCACTTAGATTCTCCCCAAGAATCTTTAACATCGGATACTGACTTAGATGAGTTAGAAGGGTCCCCGAAATCACCCTCAGAGGATGTCTCCTTTGCTGACATCCTGGAGATCCTGAAGCAGAGAGGTGATTGGCAGGCCCTACCCCCTTCTGAGGATGAGTCGGTTCTGCTGAAGGCATTTGGTGCTCGCCCTTCCTCCTCCTGGGTCACTCCGCCCTTCGATGAGTTAATGGAGTTAATTGCTCGAAGGGCGTGGGAGACTCCTGACACAGTGGAGCCTGTTCCCAGAAAACCTAACAAGTACATAACTGCCCCTCAGGACAAGTCTTACCTTACTAAGGGAGTTCCAGTGGACGCTATGGTGGTGGCCGCAGCCACTAGAAAGGAGATGTCCGAATCTTCCTCGTCTGTCCATCCCCCTAACAGAGACTCGAGGACCATGAACAGATATGGGAAGCGCATTTTCAGTTCAACGACTTTCTCTATGCGATCGTTGAACTACTTGACGCATTTTACACGATTACAGAGGGATCTAGTCAAAGAGTTGGGAGATATCCTCCAGGGTAATACAGATGCTGCTGTCTCGACAAAGTGACAGCACAACTCAACACCCTTACATCCATAGTGAACTCGTCCATGAGGCTCATCTCGTATGCGGCCGAGGGGTCGAGTAGGGCTGCAGCTTCAGCGATTGCTCTTCGTAGACAATCCTGGATGCGGCTGTGCTCCTTTGCGGAAGCCTTCAAGTCTTCCTTTACTAACGCTCCCTTTGATGGTGCCACTCTTTTTGGCCCCAAAGTAAAGGAGACCCTAACCCGGTGTGAGCAGGAGGGAAAGACTCTGTCTGCTGTCTGAGTCCGTTTTTCCACCCCATCCAGACCGTACCCCAAAGGGCAACGAGGTGGAAAGATGTGGTTTCGTAAACCCCAGGGTTCTTTCCTAGGCACACAGGGTGATGCCCCCTCCAGAGGCAGGGGGGGGCAGAGGTGGAGGACGCCGCCCTGGCGGCAGAGGGGGTCCGCAGAACCAAGGTGACAGGGATACCATCCCTGGGAAGCCTTTCCAGCACTCCTGAGAGGAGGCCCGACTGTCCTGCTCTGGAGGCAGTCGGGGGTCGCTTAGCTTTATACCCTCAGGCCTGGCAAAGACTTACTTCAGACAATTGGGTAAAAAGCATTATTACCAGAGGTTACAAAATTCCCTTTGTATTTCCCCCATTACCACAAAAAAGATTCCCAGATGTACCACCTCATCTGCGAAAACCTGCAGCTATAGAAATCTCAAAGCTGCTAGAAAAAAGAGTCCTCCAACCAGTCCCGGCGGACCAAAGAGGATCCGGAACTTACTCAAGGTTCTTTTTAGTTCCAAAAAAGACGGGACTGGAGGCCAATTCTGGACCTAAGCACCCTCAATACATTTGTGAAGAAAGAAAAGTTCCGGATGGTCATGCTTCAATCGATCCTTCTGTTTTTGCAGAAGGACGACTGGATGTGCTCAATAGATCTCAGGGACACCTACTACCACATCAAAATGGCCAGAGTGTCCAGAGATCACCTGCGCTTCCGGCTGGGAGCCAGCCACTTTCAATTTCGGGCCCTGCCCTTTGGTCTAACCTCAGCCCCCAGGGTTTTCACCAAATGCATGGCAGTGGTAGCGTCTCACTTGAGACGCCTAGGATTCCGGGTGTTTCCGTATCTGGACGACTGGCTCCTTACTGCCACCACCGAGCGTCAACTGATACAGGCAAGGGACTACACAATCAGCCTTTGTGCCCAGCTAGGGATTTCGATAAATTTCAAAAAATCTGCATTACAGCCCTCGCAACATATTTCATTTATAGGCGCAGATCTAGATACCCGTTCTGTGCTACTAAAACTGCCCCTCACAAGAATAGCTTCCCTCCAAGATCACGTATCTCGTCTACTGTTGTCCAAAAAGTCCCCAGCCAATCTAGTCCTGAAAGTCTTAGGGCTCATGTCAGTTTCCCTCATTGCATTTCCCATGGGGAGGCTACACATGAGAGTTCTCCAGTGGCTGCTGTTCGCACAGTGGTCATTCCAGCAGTTACCCCTGACACACGAGATTCACAAAACGAATACCTGCAAAGCACACCTGTCTTGGTGGTTACAGAATCACAACTTCTTCAGCGGCCGGCCGTTTGTGTTACCCAAACCAACAGCCACAGTGACCACGGATGCTTCCCTGATAGGGTGGGGGGGCATCTTTCAGGGACAGACAGTCCAAGGCGAATGGTCCAGCTTAGAGTACAACCTGCACATAAATGTTCTAGAGGTGAGGGCAGTGTTCCTAGCGTTGCAACACTTCTCCCCCCTTCCACCTCTAGGGACCATTGCAGTACAGACGGACAACATGTCCGTAGTCTGGTACATAAACAAACAAGGAGGAACCAAGTCTTACCAGTTGTGCAGAGAGGCCATGAGAATTTGGCAATGGGCAGAATCCACGGGTCGCTTTCTAATAGCAACGCACATCCCGGGGCTATCCAACGTCATAGCGGACAGGTTGAGCAGAGCCATCCTGTTACCTCACGAGTGGTCCCTCAATCAGAAAGTGGCAGAAAGGATTTTCCGCAAATGGGGCCAGCCTTGCTGCTATCTATTTGCGTCTCCAATGAACACCAAGTGCAGAAGCTACTTTGCCCTTTTACCCCCTCCAGGGGATATCCCCAGGGACGCTCTGATTCACGATTGGCCCCCGGGTCTTCTGTACGCCTTCCCTCCTATACCACTGATCCCGAAATTTCTTCAGAAAGCCAAGGACCAGGAGAGGACTATAATTCTCATTGCCCCATTCTGGCCTTGACAGATTTGGTTCCCCTTTCTTCAAGCCCACCAAATGCGGGAGCCCTGGATTCTGGACCAAGTGCCAGACTTGCTGACTCATTCGTCAGGAGCTCCTCACCCGTCGCTCCTATCCCTCAAGTTAGCAGCTTGGCTGCTCCGCTTCCCTACTTAGCCAGGTCTGATCTTCTCACTCCGGCGGTTCAGGACATTCTGGTCGCCTCTCACAAGGCTTCCACTACCAAAATCTACACCAGTAAGTGGAAACGTTTCGTCTACTGGGCGACTACACAGCACTTGGATCCCTTAGTAGCCCCTCTGAACAAGATTTTGGAGTTCATGTCCATGCTATTTCATCAAGGAGCATCTACTGCCACTTTAAAAGTTCAGTTGGCCGCTATTTCTAACTTTCATGTAGGAGAAAACGGAGCTCCCATTATGGCTCATAGGCTTTGTAAAGCCTTCATGAAAGGGTCTTTTACCTACAGCTCCTTGGAATCTAAATTTGCTCTTATCCCAACTAATTTTACCGCCCTTTGAACCAGCTTCTTCCTGTTCCTTAAAGTTCTTGTCCTGGAAAACTCTTTTCCTAGTAGCTATCACTTCAGCAAGACGAGTATCAGAACTTCAGGCACTTTCCATCAAGCAGCCATATTTAATTTTTCACCCTGACAGGGTATCTTTACGCACCAACCCTTCCTTCCTTCCTAAGGTTTGTTCAGTTAACAACATTAATCAATCCATTGAGCTTCCTACATTTTTCAAAAACCACTCCAACAAGCTGGAATATATGCTGCACAAATTGGATGTTCATAGACAACTTAGATTCTACCTGGATAGAACTAAGGACCATAGAAAAGCGGACCAACTCTTTATAGCCTTTATGACAACAAAAAGGGCATGGCAGTGACGAAGCGCACACTTTCTAAATGGCTAACTGATTGTATAACTTTCGTTTATTCTGCTTCAAATCAGATTTTGCCCACCAAACCAAAGGGACATTCTACTAGGTCAGTTTCCACATCTCTAGCTCATGCAGCTCGTCTACCATTGGATACTATTTGTGCAGCCGCCACTTGTTCTAAACCGCATACATTCATCACTCATTATAAAGTTGACAGGACTTCCAGGGATAGAGCATCTTTTGGTTCCACTGTGCTCAGGAACGTTCTTCCGTGAGTCACTCAGGGTAACGGAGCTAGGGACGCTACCCATGTGTAAGAACAAACGTCGAGATTGAACGCTCTCACATGAAGTTATGTCCTTACCATAATGTTCCATGTGGAGTGTTCATCTTGTCTTTGTTCTTACATCCCCACCCTCCCACCCTTGGATCTGGAAGAACGTACGGATTTAGAAGTCTGGTCTGTTTGTCTCCCACCTAGTGGTCTCTCTGTTGTTCCTACTGGCTTGAGCTAGTGTCTGGTCCTTTGTATACTTATGTATTCTCTTATACTCATAACCTGTGTTATTGCTGGATCTGGTTTTGTTTGCAAACTAGATCTGAGGTACAGGCAGAGGGAATTGTGGGAGGTAGGTTGGTCTCGAGCTTCTCCTAGATGCATAGCTTTGCTAAGCGGCCGACTCGGAGCCGAGGATCGGCTCCGACACCCATGTGTAAGAACAAAGGCGAGATGAACACTCCACATGGAACGTTATGGTAAGGACATAACTTCTTTTTAATC
>NC_056731.1:537828498-537970998 GCF_019279795.1 Protopterus annectens
TGCAATTCAGAGATGTGCAACCCCCCCCCCCCCCAGACAAATATTACATTAGAGAGGTATTTGTTTTACACAAGAGATCAGAAACCAGGCAAAACTTTTCCAGCTTATATTACTGGCCTGAGAAACAAAGCTAAAATGTGTCGGTTTGGTGACTTAAAAGATGAGTTAATAAAGGACAGGCTTGTGTGTGGTATTAATATGTTGCTGTGAAAAAGAGTTTGCTTCGTGGCAGTGATTTGACGTTGAGTAAAGCCCTTGAGATTTGTCAAAGCTGTGAAGTAACAGAAAGGCACACAGATATGCTTGCAAGTGACAAGAGCATGGTTTCAGCAGGCTCCTGAGCAAATGTAGATAGCATGCAACACATGGCAAACAGAAGTAGGCTTAAGCACAGGGCAGCCACAACCCCTGCTGTTTCACCGGGGGAACCACATAGTTTTCAGACAAGTTCAAAGACTAGTTGAGTTAAAGGAGCATGCTCATTGAAGTACAAATGTGAACTGGCAAAACCCAAGTCTAGCTTTATTGTTAACTGCTGCAGTTGTGGTGCCTATCATAAGTGTAGAAGAGAGAAGTGCTTAGCATTTTTTCAGTAATGTCACAAGCGTAAAAAATGGAACCAATTTAATACGTTTTTGGCATATCAAGTGAACCCCACACAGTTGTAAAGAAGGTTCACTCAGAAAAGGAAATTGATCAAGTAGAGTTGCAATAGTCCACTTTTGTGTAGATGGTGTTTCAGTAATTGGTGATTGAGTTAATGCAGTGAATTTACTGGCAAAGTGTTTTGTACAGTCTGCATCGATGGTAAATCCACAGAGCTTAAAGTAAACACTGGTTCAAAGTGTAATGTTATATCAGCAGACACATTTGTAAAGTGAGAGCTAATGAGCAACTCAATTTGGCCAGTAGTGTGAAACTTGTTGGTTGTGGAGGTGAAGAAATTCAAACCAAAGACTCAGTGATGCTTTCATGTTTCTTGGCTAAGAACTGTTGCAGTTTGTTATTCTATGTTGTCTGAAGACCAGTATAGTCTTTATTAGGTCTCAATTTTTCTGAAGCCATTTTCTCAGAGTATGCTGATGATGTTCTTCATGTTTCACTGTTGCAGTCATTACATTTGGGTAATCTGCTGGCAGGTTGCCCTCACTTGGCCTGATTAACAAAGTCTTGGGACCTGCGTCGGTTGCTGTCCCTTCTTTCATGACGTCAGGTGTATAAAATATGCAGCCGACGCCATTACATCAGTCTTTCTTGCCGTGCAGTGCCTGAAGCAGAAGCAGTTCGCAAGTGCTGGTTAGCAGACTCCTGAAATTTTCATTTTCGAGTGTCAGAAACAAGTTTTCAACTAAAAGCTAAGTACCCCGTTGGAGAAACTTTTTCTTGCTCCTTTCCGATGTCAGTGAAAGTTAGTAATTGTATTACTTGTGGGAAGCAAATGCCTCATAAGGATTTTCATTTGTACTGTATTCCATGCCCTAGGCACTGATCACGAAGTACCTTGCTGTCGGTTTTGTGCTTTATTTAATCAGCGTACTGTCTGTCGTCGGTACATTTTTGCTTCTAAATATTTTGGTTCACGGTTTAATTATCCAGAAATGACGGCGGTTAGCCATCCGACTACTGGAATACCGAAAAAATGCAAAGAAAAAGACATTGACAGGCTGTTGAGGTCCAAAACTGCCGACGATGATTCTCCTAAGCCCAGTTGCCAGTTCGCCGGTACTCAGTGAGGAGCTTTCGTAGCCCCTGATACCCGCTACTTCTGATTCGCAGGCCTCTACTGAGACCCATTCGGAGTCCGGTATGCCGCGAGATGCTTCACCTATGGAACCCGCAGATGTCTCTACCTTGGATGGGTCCAGAGCCGCTGTGCAGGCACCAGCTTCTGAGGGTGTATTCTGGCCTACAGGCTTGCATATTAAACTGACACCACCTTCAAGGTTAAGGCCAAAATCTCGGTCTCTGTCTAACATATCGCCGCCCAGGCCACATGTTCAGGCCCCTATGCCTAAAAAACAAATGATCAACATTAGAGAAGATTTAATTACTCTAATCAGGGGTAGTCCACCCCCCCACCCCCCATCTAAGAGGCCTAGGGGTGAACTTGACTATGAATCTTCTGAACAAGACTCTGTTTCTTCTGACTCTTCTGATGAACTGGATTTGTCCATAACTACTTATGAGGACTCTGATGCAGAGGATTCCATTCCTTCTGCCTCTCCCTCTGAGGATTTTTCTTTTGGAGAAATTTTACATACCTTAAGGGAGCATTTCCACTGGGAAAGTCAGGAATTTTCTGAATCCAAAAAGAGGCTTAAGGATTTCCTCCTCCTTCCTTAGCATAGACCTGTGGCTATACCTCCTGTACTAGACATTGTTGATGGGTTTTCAGAAGCCAGTATGGCCCCTGATTCCCTGCCTCCGGCCCCTTGTAAACCTGACAGATACTACAGGGTTCCTGACTCCCACAAATTCCTTTTCAAAAATCTTGTTGCGGACCGTGAAACCATTTATTAGGGGCTCAAGGCCATTAAGGCTTCTACTGTTAAAAATCCTACTCCTTCTGATAGCGACTCCAGGGTGCTGGATAGATGGGGTAAAAAGCTTTATACTTCTGCAGCCTTGGCAATCAGGGCTTTAAACTGTCAATTCCGTATGCTAAAATATCAACAGCATATCACGGGACTGCTTAAACAGAAAATGATGTTGATTTCTCTGACTGTGTTGGAAATAAGGATTTACTGGATTTATTGCATTCAGCTGAACAAGTTGGAAAACATACTTTGCAATGTGGTTTTGATTCTTTGGAAGCCTCTGGCAGGGCTGCTGTTACTGGGTCTGTGCTTAGAAGGCATGCTTGGCTTAAGGAGCAATCTCTGCCTGGTCATGTTAAAGCAAAATTGTTGGATGCTACTTTGCAGCAGGACCGTTTGGCAATAAGGCTGAAGAAGTTCTAAAAAAAAAATGGAAGATAAAGCTAAATCTATGCAAACTGTAAAAGATTTCTTGCAAGTACAACCTCCGGCACTGGCCTACTAAGAACTGGTCCTTTCCAGTTGCTTCCAGAGCCACTCAAGCCAAACCCAGACATTCCAAAAGCACCAGGTTTCAGTCCCAAGGGACTTTCAGAACTAAGCAATGGGGTGCCTCCGCTTCCAAATCTGGAAATAAGACACCACCCTATGGTAAACAGTCTCGGTGACTTCCCTTTAAAATTACCAAGCACTTATCTCTTAGCTGCCCCTTTGGGGGGGGGGGGGGGAACTGGCTCTTCATGCAAAAAACTGGCAACTTATAAGTATGTCTGGGTATTGATATATTTGAATATTTCCTTGCCTGCAGAAGACACCATGACAAATGGGTTTTAAATGTAGTGTCCCAGGGATACAGATTTCATTTCCACACATTGCCAACTCCATACGTGTGGCCAGACCAGCCCCCAAGTCAGTGGGCAGAGGCTTAGAAACAAGTACTTTCCCTCCTAAACATGGGGGCAATTCATCTAGTACCAGAAGAGGAAAAGGGACAAGGTTTCTATTCCAGACTTTTTCTGGTGCCCAGAAAAGACAAATCATGGCATCCAATTCTGGACCTGTCTACCCTAAATACCTTTCTGGACATTCCAAAATTCAAGATGCTGACTCTTCACCAGTTACTTCATATGCTAGGCAAAGATTCCTGGGTGGCAACTCTAGATTTAAAAGAGGCTTACCTGCATAACCCAAGCAGGGAATCTTGCAGAAGATACCTACGCTTCAAAGCAGGCTACTTGTATTATCAGTTCTCTGCACTGCCCTTTGGCTTATCTACTGCACCCAGGGTATTTACAAAGTGCCTGGATGGTGTCTTCTGCAGGCAAGGAAATATTCAAATATATCAATACCTGGACGATTGTCTAATTCAGGCAGAAAACCAGGCCATTCTTCTAAATCATCTGGCGTTTGTAAAAAGGGTTCTAACTTCTCTAGGGTACACCATAAACGAAAAGAAATCACAACTGGTACCCTCTCAAAAAATTACATTCTTGCGTGCAAGCTTGAATACAACTGCCCAGATGGCTTTCCTTACGCCAGTAAAGCAAATTCATTTGGTGACTTACTTCAAACAGGTGGCCACAAAAACCCTGCCCATCTGCAAGACAAATACTGCAAGCCTTGGGGTTTATGGCCTCCTGCATTCTTCCAATTCCATATGCAAGACTGCATATGAGGAAACTTCAGTGGTACTTCAAAAGTTTATGGAGTCAACATTGTCAGTCTGGAAACAATGAATATTCATCGTGTTGCACTGCTGCAGTCATTGCACTAGGGTTATCCTGCCGTCAGGCGGTCCCGCAGTCGGCCAGAGTTCCAAAGTCTTGGTCCGGCGTTGGTTGCTGTCACTTCTTCCCTGATGTCAGTGCGCCAGGGGCATTTAAGGCATCCAACGCTATTTTCTTCAGTCTTTCTTGCCGCGCGGTGCCCGAAGCAGAAGCAGTTCGCAAGTGCCGGTCGGATGACTCCTGAGATTTTCAAATCGAATTTCAGACCGAAATCTTCAATAAAGCTAAGTACCCCATTGGGGAACCTTTTCTTGCCTCAGTCCGATGTCAGAAAAAGTTAAAAATTGCATTTCTTGTGGGAAGCAAATACCTCATAAGGACTTTCATTCTTATTGTATTCCTTGCCTAGGCCCAGACCACGACTTCACAGGTTGTCTGTTTTGCGCTAGATTTAATAAACGAACTATAAAAATTTGGTTTGATTTCGCCCAACATTATTTTGGTCGGAAATTTAATTATACTATGCCGTCGGAGCTACCGACGACCGGAATGCATAAAAAACGCAAGGATAAGGACAGGCAGCCGAGACCCAAACCAGACTCCGAGGCCTCTTCTGGGACTGTCGCCGGTTGTCCGGTTTTCAGTGAGGCGCCTACGCAGTCCCTGACGACCGCTGATTTAGAACCTCAGATGGCTTCCGATTCCCAAGTGGGACACTACTAGGCCTCCACTACCTTCATCTTTAGGCCCTTCCGACTCTAGGCCTGAAGGTGATTCCGGTGCAGTTGAAACGCCTTCAGTTGCAGAAGGTGTCTTCAGATCGACTACACTCACCTTTAAGTCCTATACAAAACTGAAAACTCCTTTAAAAACAAAAAAGACTGTACAGCAGCCTCCAGTACAAGGCCCCATGCCTAAGAAATAGATGCTTAAGATGGCTGAAGATTTAATTACCCTAATCAGGGGTTCCCATCCCCCTCCAGATAAAAGGCCAAGACAGGAGGAGAATTACGCTTCCTCTGACCAGGTTTCTATTTCCTCAGATTCTGCAGATGAACAGGAATACTCTTTTCACCCTTATGAAGATTCTGATGCTGAAGAGTCTATTCCCTCAGCATCTCCACCAGAAGACTACTCTTTTTGGGGAAACTTTACATACCAGGAGGCAACATTTTCACTGGGAAGGCCAGGATTACTCCGATTCTAAGAAAAGGCTCCAAGAGTTACTTTTACTACCCCAGCACAGACCACTGGCTATTCCATCCATGTTAGACATTGTGGATGATGTTTATTTAGAATATAGCCTTAACCCTGACTCTCTACCGCCTGCACCAGCCAAACCAAACGGATATTACAGAGTCCCTGACTCACACAAATTCCTATATAAAAGTCCTGTTGCTGACCCAGAAACCATTTGCCAGGGTCCCAAAGGGGTCAAAGCTTTTATTGCTAAAAATCCTGTACCCTCTGAAAGGGATTCCAGAGCACTAGACAGATGGGAAAATAAAGTATATACCTCAGCTACTTTAGCCATGAGGGCCTTAAATTGCCAGTTTCACATGCTGAAATATCAGCAATTCCTGATGTCTCAGTTAAAACAAAAATTGATCACACATTCAGAACAGCCTGATTTCTAAGAAATGCAAGATTTGTTGCATGCAACTGAACAAGTGGGAAAACATACTTTGCAATGTGGATTTGATTCATTGGAGGCTTCCTGTAGTGCAGCAGTGACTGGGTCTGTCATACGTAGACATGCTTGGTTAAAAGAGCAAACCCTACCTGATCATGTTAATGCAAAGTTATTGGATGCACCTCTACAGCAGGATGTTTATTTGGTGCAAAAGCAGAAGAGGTTTTAAAGAAAATGGAGGATAAGGCAAAATCTATGCAGACGGTCAAGGATTTTTTACAGGTTCAACCCCCTCGTTTCGGCAGAAATTGACCAACAAACAACTGGTCCTTTCCAGCTTCTGACAGACGACAGAGGGGCAAATACAGATGCCCAAGGGGCAGAGGTCAGCCACAAGGCCCCTACAAACCTCGTCAGTGGGGTACCACTACCAAGAAAGGAGGAGAAGACGGGTCCCAAGCCATCAGAAGACAAACGCAATGACTTAACCCTCAGACTGCCAAGCAAATCTCTCTTGGCAGCAAAGTTAGCACTTTTTGCAGACAACTGGCATATCATCACAAAAGACAAATGGGTCCTAAATATTGTCTCACAAGGATACAGATTCCATTTTCACACTTTACCAAGGATAAAAGAGATGCCAAACCTGCCACCAAATCAATGGGCAGAGGCTCAAAAACAAATTACAGCCCTCATGGACATGGGAGCCATTCATCAGGTACTTACACAGGAGCAAGGACAAGGATTTTACTCGACTCTTTCTAGTTCCCAGAAAGGACAAAGCCTGGAGATCCATTCTGGACCTCTCAATTCTAAACACCTACCTGCAAGTACCCAAATTCAAGATGCTAACACTACAGCAACTTCTTCCCATGCTGAGCAAGAAGGCTTGGCTAGTAACGTTGGACCTCAAGGAGGCATACCTGCATGTCCCTATCAGACAAAATTGCAGGAGATACCTCTGCTTTATTGCAGGTTCAACTCTATCAATTCTTTGCACTGCCCTTTGGCTTATCTACTGCTCCCAGAGTCTTCACAAAATGCCTGGCACCAGTAATTGCATACTGCAGACAAAGAGGAATTCAAATATATCCATACTTGGACGACTGCCTTATTCAAGCAGACAGCAAGGACATTCTTTTAAAGCATCTGGCATTTGTCAAACACCTATTAAGTTGCCTAGGGTACACAGTAAATGAAAAGAAATCAAAACTAGTGCCCTCACAACACATAATATTCCTGGGTGCCAGCTTAAATACAACGGCCCAGATGGCTTATCTCACGCCAGACAAGCAAGAACAAATAACTCTATACTTCACAATGATGGCAACAAAGACCCAACTCCCTGTAAGAAAAATTCTGCAGGCCTTGGGATTCATGGCAACTGCATATGAGGAAATTACAATGGTACCTGAAAAGCGTATGGACTCAACACAGCCACAGCTTGGAGACAATGATACCACTCATTCCCTGTCTTCAACAGGAGTTTCTATGGTGGGCTCAGGCATGTCACCTCAACAAGGGTCAGCCTTTTACCTTACCCACAACCAGACAAACTATAACAACAGATCCATCGGATTATGCATGGGGAGCACACATGGCAGGACAGTGCATTCAGGGCAAATGGTCTACAGATCAAAGAAATCTGTATATCAATCAAAAAGAAATGCTAGCTGTACAAAATGCCCTAACAGCTTTCAAGGACCTCCTACAACCAGGACAACACCTAATAATGACAGACAACACCACGGTAATGTGGTACATAAGCAAGGGGGGACACACTCCTACCCCTTATGCAGGCAAGCAATGACCTTGTGGAACACAGCACTGTCTTACCAAGTTCAACTATAAGCACTATTCCTGCCAGGAAAGAAAAACACATTGGCAGATGACCTAAGCAGAAACCTCATGGATACTCATGAGTGGAAACTAGATCCACAAGTATTTGCAAAGATAACTCAGAAATGGGGGTGCCCAGACATAGATCTGTTTGCCAATCCCCAAAACTATCAACTTCGGAAATTTTGCACAAGGACATACCACCCACTAGCTTGGAAAGTGGACACCCTCTCATTCAGTTGGAAAACATTGACAGTGTATGCCTTTCCTCCACTACCCCTTCTAGCAAAGGTGCTGCTGAAAGCCAGATTAGAGAGGCCGCAAATGACACTCATTGCTCCAGACTGGCCACGTCAACACTGGTATCCAATGCTATGGAACATGGCTCAAGTCCCACCATGGATTTTGCCTCAAATTCCTCACCTGCTCACTCAGCAAAACAATCAGATTCTACACAGCCAGCTCAAGACTTTAAATCTGGCTGCATGGCAAATTACATAAGCAACCAGTCAACACTTCCCCTAAAGCTGTTATGGATGTCATTCTGGAGGCCAGAAGGCCCAGCACCAGGGAAACCTATTCAGACAAATGGAAAAGATTTTGTGCCTGGAACCAGGCTAAAGGCTAAAATCCCCTTGTTCCAAATATTGCTCAGATTTTACAATATTTGACTGAGATGTTGCACAAAGGACTTTCTTTTTCATCTATTAAGATCCACACCTCAGCGATTGCAGCTCACTACAACACGGATCCTCCTATATTTTCACATCCACTGCTCAGACAATACCTCAGAGGGGTTAAGAACATAAGACCGCCCCGGAGAGCATCAACTCCAACTTCGGATCTTTGTCCTGGAAAAGCTTACTCTGCCACCTTTTGAACCAGCTTTTACAGCTGATTTACAGCTTCTATCATGGAAAACTGCCCTGCTGCTAGCAATTACTTCAGCACGAAGAGACTCAGAGCTTCAGGCCCTAATGGCAGTGGAGCCTTTCATCATTTTTCACCAAGACAAAGTCGCAGTACGAACTAACCCTTCCTTTATGCCAAATGTGGTATCCAGTGTGGCTCTAAACCAAACTATTCATTTGCCCACCTTTTACCCAAACCCCCAGAACAAAGGAGAAAGGCTCCTGCATTCCTTGGACAATCACAGGCAATTACGTTACTACTTGGATAAAACTAAGGCTTTCAGAAAATCAGATCAGCTCTTTGTATCCTATGCTGCAGGCTCACAAGGAAAAGCTATCTCAAAACAAACCATTTCAAAATGGATAGGACATTGTATCCGTTTCTGCTACACTCATCATGGGAAACCTGTTCCTGCCAGCATTAGGCCCCATTCCACCAGGGGGCTACAGCTACATCAGCAGCCTTTCTCAGAGGGGTACCAACCAAGGATATTTTGGAGGCTGCAACTTGGAGTTCAGTGCACACCTTCACCAAGCTCTATCATCCACCTCTATACTCTAACACCAGAGCTGGGTTTGCCACTGCAGTTCTGCATGGCCTATTAGCTTCTCCAAACCCTGTTTAGTTCCACCACCCATCCTTAGCTTTGGGATTCAACCCAAGTGTGATGACTGCAGCAGTGCAACATGATGAACATAGTACAGTTTTGTACCTACCATAAATGTAGATGTTCGAGTGTTCCACTGCTGCAGTCCAGGTTACCCTCCCTCCATCCCCTCTGACCTAGCTGAACTTGTCTATATCTTTCTATCTTGAACAACCTTTGTGGTATATTTGCTTGTAATGAAAGGTATTCCTTTTATTTCCTTTACATGTTTAATTAGCAATATGTATTGCCTACCTACTTGGGGGCACCTGACATCTGGGGCAAGAAAAACTGAAGAAAATGGCATTGGATGCCTCTTAAATACCCCAGGCGCACTGACGTCAGGGAAGAAGTGACAGCAACCGACGCCGGACCAAGACTTTGGAACTCTGGCCTACTGGGGTACTGCCTGACGGCGGGATAACCCTAGTGTGATGACTGCAGCAGTGGAGCACTCGAACATCTACATTTATGGTAGGTACAAAACTGTACTTTCCTATCATACCTTGCCTGCAACTAGAGTTCTTATGGTGGGCAGAGGCCTGCCACCAAAACAAGGGACTGCCATTTATAACACCGCCTGCTGCCCAAACCCTAACTACAGACGCATCAGACTACGTATGGGGGGCTCATCTGGCAGGGAAGTGCATTCAGGGCAAATGGAGCCCAAATCAAATGCACCTTCATATCAATCAAAAAGAAATGCTAGCTGTACAGAATGCACTGAGAGCCTTCAAGGACTACCTTCATCCAGGACAACTAATGGTAAAGATGGACAACACCATGGTTGTGTGGTACATAAACAAGCAGGGGAGGTACACATTCCTACCCCCTCTGCAGACTAGCCATGGCATTGTGGAACACGGCCTTGAGCTACCAAGTACAAGTACACGCTCAATTCCTGCCAGGAAAGTTGAATATTCTGGCAGACGAGCTACGCAAAAATCTCATGGACCCACACGAATGGGAACTGGAGCCATGGATTTTCAACATGTTGACACGCAAATGGGAGAGCCCAGACATAGATCTTTTTGCCTCACCCCAGAACTACCAGTTGGACAAATTTTGCACAAGAACTACTCACAAAAAAGCCTGGAAAGTGGATGCTCTGTCCTTCAGCTGGTAAAACCTATCAGTCTATGCTTTTCCCCCTCTGCCTCTGCTCTCCAAAGTTCTACTAAAAGTCAAACAGGACAAACCAAAAATTATTTTGATTGCTTCAGACTGGCCCCGTCAACACTGGTACCCACTTCTACGCAGTCTGTCACAAATTTCTCCATGGCACCTGCATCAGACACCTTCCTTACTGTCTCAGCAGGAGAACCAAATTCTGCACCCTCAGCTCCAAACATTGAATCTTGCAGCTTGGCTAATCATTTAAATCCCCCCTTGGCATCCCTCAGCAAATCTGTGATGGATGTCATTTTGGAGGCGAGAAGATCTAGTACTAGAAAATCTTATGCTGACAAATGAAAAAGATTCTGTGCCTGGAATCAATCTCAAGGGATGAGCACAGCAGCGCCCAATTTACCTCAGATTTTGCAAAATTTAACTGAGATGCTTCACAAGGGCTGTCTTTTTCTTGCATAAAAATCCATGCCTCAGCCATTTCAGCTCATTACAACACAGAACCCCCCCCCTTCTCTCATCCTCTGCTAAAGCAGTTTCTCAGAGGGGCCAAAAACTTGAGACCTCCCAGGAGAGCTCCAACCCCTGCCTGGGACCTTAATTTTGTATTGGAGGAACTCACTCTACCTCCTTTCGAGCCAGCTGCTACTGCAGACTTAAAATTCTTTTCCTGGAAAACAGCCTTCCTTTTAGCAATCACTTCAGCTAGAAGGATCTCTGAATTACAGGCCCTTATGGCAGTGGAGCCTTTCATCATCTTTCATGTGGACAGGGTGTCACTCAGGACCAATCCATCCTTCATGCCCAAGGTGATATGCAGTGTGGCTCTTAATTAGTCCATTCATTTGCCAACTTTCTTTCCCAATCCACAGAACAAGGGGGAGCGGATTCTGCATTCATTGGATGTACACAGACAGCTTAGATTTTACTTGGACAGGACTAAATCTCAAAGAAAATCTGAACAAGTGCTGGTAGCATTTGCTGCAGGGGCAGAGGGAAAAGCTATTTCAAAACAAACCATTTCTAAATGGATAAGCCATTGTATTCATTTCTACTATAAGCACCATGGAAAACATATCCCCCAGGGGATCAGATCCCATTCCACCAGGGCTACATCTACTTCCACGGCCTTTCACAAAGGTGTTCCTACCAGGGATGTTCTAGAAGCTGCTACCTGGAGTTCAGTTCATACTTTCACCAAGCATTGTCACTTACCAATTTTCTCTAAATCCAGAGCTGGCTTTGCCACTGCTGTTCTGCAGGGCCTTATAGCCGGTCCTAATGCTGTATAAATCCAACCTCCCAGCCAGAGCTTTGGGTATCTACCCAAATGTAATGACTGCAACAGTGTAATACGAAGAACATAGTAGAGTTGTGTACACTTACATAAATGTAGATGTTCGAGTGTATTCACTGTTGCAGTCCTGCTTACTCTCCCTCCAGCCCCCTGTTTTTCACTTACTGTGCCTCTATTTTCCTTTACTATACTTAAAAGCCTTTTTGGTGTATTTGCTTTTGTTTGGAGGTGTATATTTTTGTTTTTAATTATTTATATATTTTGCTCCCTATTTGGAGGGCACCTGACATCTGGGGCAAGAAAAACTGATGTAATGGCGGCTGCATGTTTTATACCCCTGACGTCATGAAAGAAGGGACAGCAACCGACGCAGGACCCATGACTGTTAATCAGGCCGACTGAGGGCAACCTGTCAGCAGATTACCCAAATGTAATAACTGCAACAGTGAATACACTCGGAACATCTACATTTATGGTAAGTGTACACAACTGTACTTTTTCGATAATAAGCTGGGCAAACTTCCAGTTATGCATTCCATGAAGTTAGACTCGGAGGTCACTCCAGTAGTCAGACCAGCAAGAAGAATTCCGATAGCTATGCAGGATAAAGTCAGAACTCATTTGGATAAAATGGTGCAACAAGGTGTAATTTGTCCAGTCACAGAACCAACTGAATGGGTGTCTTCCATGGTAGTAGCTCACAAAAAAGGCTCAGATGAAATCAGAATATGTATTAGGTTCATAGGTTCATAGGATTATACTAGGCTATCTGCCCTAAGGCATTTATAAGCCTAGCCCAGAGTTTTAGGCATACACCCTTATGTTAAAAATAATATGCCCATTAGTTTGTTTTGCCTCTGTCCAGCAGTGACACAGAGACGATTCCCGGGGTAAACCTACGATCTTCCATCCACCGGTCAAGATTTCTCTTGAACAGAGCCAACGAGGTGCTCCGCCTCACATGGACCGGGATTTTATTCCACAGCATAGGGAGTCTCTGGGTGATAAATCTATCCCTCCAGCACGTCCTATTTATATCCGTGCTAAGGTTTAAATCACTTGCTCTAGTGGTTCTGGTGGATTTGGATTTTCTGAGGTGGAGCATGTCCATTAATGCCGGGTTGGTCATGGCCTTGTATGTCAGGCACAGGTCACCTCTGAGCAAGCGGTATGCAACTGAATAGAGCTGGAGTTTCTTCAGTCTGGCAGCATATGACAGATTTTGGAGTCCCTTTATTCTTTTGGTGAGGAACTTCTGGGGTCTCTCCAATTGCTTCAGGTGTCAGATGAGATGCATCCCGAAAGGGGCATTGTACTTGATCATTGGTCTGATAAGTGAAGAGTACAGGGGAACAATGACCTCACTTGATCTGGATGTGAAACCCTTCATGATCAGGTGGGCAATGTAGAATGTCTTTCTAACCACTTTAGCAATGTGAGTGTCGAAAGACAGGCCACTGTCAACCTGGGTCCCCAGGTCCCTGATGACCTCTTCTGTGCTTAGTGGATTTCCACCTATATGGTAGCTTGGGGTTACCTTGTTTTTCCCGAAGGGTATGACTATACATTTTTTGGCATTTAACTTCAGGCCGTGGCTGTGACACCAGCCATCAGTTTCTGTGAGACCCCTCTGGAGGATATCTGTGTCGGATGTACTTTCCACTATGGCACCCAGTTTGCAGTCATCTGCAAATTTTGTCAGCCATAGTCCTCCTATGTTTGCCTGCACTTTTGAGAAGTAGATGCCGAACAACAGGGGGCCAAGGACTGAGCCCTGTGGGACACCACTTGTGACCGGCTTGGAATCCGACATGGCACCAGCAACTCTAACCCTGTGGGTTCTATCCTTTAGCCAGTTTGCAACCCATCTTGTGACATATGGGTTAACATTTAAGCTGGTAAGTTTCTCTATAATACCCGAGTGGGGTATTGTGTCGAAAGCTTTTGCAAGGTCAAGGTAGGCTGTATGGACTGCCTTTCCCTCATCAATGGCTTTGGTGACTGTTTCGAAGAAGTCGACCAAGTTCAAGAGGCATGATCTGCCCTTGACAAAGCCAAACTGGGTTGGATCCAATGTCTGCAAATCCCGGATGTCCTTGTTACTGAGATCCATTATGATCCTCTCCATAGCTTTGCAAACAAGGCTTGTTAAGCTTATGGGGCGGTAATTACCAGGGTCTGTAGAGGGACCGCCTTTGTGGAGTGGGACCACAGTTGCCGTACGCCACTCCTTGGGCACGTATCCTGTGGTAAGGCTAAGATTAAACAGCTGCCTTATGTGCGGGTTTAATTCCTCATTTAGTTCGTGTAGCACACAGCCTGGGACACCATCCGGTCCCATTGATGCTGTGTTTTTAGCTTTAGAGAGGGCAGTTTTCACCTGCGCATTTGAGATGTCTGGGAGGCTACACTCTGCTGGGATAGTTATCTCTCCTTTTGGGAGGGAGAGGGGGGTGAAGTTTGCACTGAGCCTGTCTGCCAGTATGTTGGCAATGTCTGTGGGTTCAGTGATTTTTGTGTCATTTTGGACTAGTTCTGAGCAAATCTGGGAGTTTCCACCCAGGTTTCTAACATAGCTGAAAAAGGCTTTATGATTGTCTTTTGAATCTATGGCAATTTTTCTCTCAGTTAGCCTTGGATGACTTTGAGTGCCTGTATTTTTTTACTAATAATGATCAAGGGTGTCTTCCCTTTTATGGATTTTGCTCTATCATGTAATAGCTTTCTCCTCTTATTATAAAGTTTGTTTATGGCTGGGGTCCACCAGACCGGGCGCCTGCCCTTGGTGGAAAGAGTCTTGGTTTTATTAGGGATTGCCTGATCCATGCAGTCCTGCAGGTGTTCGTAGAAGGCATTTGTAAGGGCTTCCGCAGCTTGGGTTGTGGTTTCCACTGGCTCGGGGGCCAGGAAAGCTGAACAAAGCATTGAAGAGACCACATCATCTAATGTGCACTGTGGAAGAGGTTGCAGCTCTAATACCAAATGCCACTGTTTATTTCTGTCATGAATGCAAAAAGTCCATTTTAGCAAGTGATGCTTGATCGCAAATCCTCATTACTAACCACGTTTGGCAGATACAGATTCGTAAGGATGCCATTTGGAATTAATTCTGCAAGTGAAGTCTTCCAGCTTGCAAGGGAGCAAATTTATTTGGGTTATCCTTGTGCCATAATAGCAGATGATTTATTGGTTGAAGGTAGTGGTGAAGAAGAGCACGACAGAAATCTAAAGACTTTCTAGACAGAGCATGTGAAGTAAACTTGAAGCTCAATCCTCGGAAGTGTAAATTCAAACTACCAGAAGTTAGATGTGTGGCATTTATTTACCAGTACTGGCTTGAGACCAGACCCAACCAAGCAAGCGGCTATTCTTGAAATGTCAGCACTAGGTAATTTTCAAGCTCTACAGTGTTTCCTAGGCATGGTCAACTATTTAGGCAAGTTCATACCAGACTTCGGTGAGTTGAAAGAACCTTTGAGAGCTGACATGTTACACAGTCCTTGTTAGAACATCACCAGAAGGCATTTGAAGACCCTAAGCAGAAAATTGTAACCCCACCTACATTAAGATACTGTAATGTAAATCAGCAAGTCACTCTCTTTTGTGATGCTTTAAAATTTGGTCTTGGAGCAGTTATTCTTCAAAAGGGCAGACCAGTAGCCTGTGCATCTAGAACACTTACCAAACTGAAATACATTATTACTTAGCAAACTGAAATACATTATGCTCAAATTGAGGAAGAACTTTTGGCAATAGTATTTGCATGTTCAAAGTTTCATGATTATATCTATGGTCGAATGATTCAGATTGAAACTCACCACCAACCTCTAGTTAGTATTCTGAAGAAGGCTATGTATTCAGCTCCAGCGAGATTACAAAGAATGATGGTTAAATTGCAAAAGTACAATTTCATAATGGTCTATACGTAAGGCGAACTACTTCATCTGGCTGATACCTTATCCAGATCTCCCAGAAATACGATGGAACAGCTTGATGCAGAGACTTTGATGTGATGGCAGTGAGTATTTCTTTACCACTAGACTTAATGAGCTGAGAGATCACACAGAGATTGATTCAATTTTGCTAAAGCTCAACCACTACATTCATGCTGGATAGCCATCAAAGCACTCTAGTGTACCACTTGAGGTGCAAACCAATTTTCCTTACAGAGATGAAATGCTGATGGAAGATGGCATTATTTTCAAAGGTCCTAAAATTCTGATTCCTTCCTCCTTACAACATGAATATATCCAGATTTTGCATCGTGGTCACCCAGGTTTTTCCTTCCGCTAAGAGAACAGCGAGAGAACTAGTATTTTGGCCTTCATTACTGAAAGACATTTGATAAAATACTTCCTTCTTGTGTGCAATAATACTAAACCACATTTGCAAAGAGAACCATTTCAGCTAAGTCAAGTTCCTGAACTACCTTGGTCTACAGTAGCCACTGTTATCTTCGAGTAGGAAAATCAACACTACTTAGTATTGATAGACTCTTATTCTGATCGGTTTGAGATTGATGTAGTACCTAATCTGACATCCGCTACTGTTATTACTAAGTTGAAATGTTATTTTTCAGTCCATGATAGTCCACACAAAGTTATTTCTAACAATAGCACTCAATTTACTAGTCAGCTATTTCAGAAATTTGAAGAGAATGAGACTTAGTACATGTTACTAGCAGTCCTGAGTATCCATAGTCAAATGGACTAGCGGAACATGCAGTGCTGAGTGCAAAGCAATTACTTGAAAGGTCAAAGTGTGACAATACCGATGTCTTTTTGAATTTACTTAATCTCATAAACATACCCTGTGACGATATACTTGGCTCACCTCCTCGAAGACTTCTATAAGGCAAAACAACAACACTACCTATTAGTTCCAGTTTATTGAGGCCTAAACTTAAGAACAACAGAACTATCAAGGCCGAATTATTCAAGAAGTTACGATAAATCGAACAGATTTCTGCATCCGATGAGGGAAGGGGAGAGAGTGAAGATGCAAACAGCGAAAGGTTTCATCCAGATTGGTCAAGTTATAGGTGTATGTACTGAGCCAAGATCCTGCCTTGTAGAATCTGAGGGTGTGGAGTACAGGAGAAATCACAGATATCTTCCTGTACCAGAATCATCGCAGCAGTTCCTGTGATAGACTCTAGATCTCATAGCAAACCAGACATTGTTCCCATCCCAGAGTGTGTTGTGCTTCCATTACTGAGGATGTTACAATTACTCAGAAGGTTAAAGATTCTGTAGAGTCAGCACTAGTTGCTAAATCTAATTCCCAGTTGTGAAGTTGTTCTGTCTCGCTGTTCAGTCTTACAGATGGGTTTGGAACTGATCCTCTGCTCCGAGTCAGCCTACTGCAAAGCTTGAGTTCTTCAGATAGCTTGAGGCCAAGTCCCTATCCCATGATGCACCTAGAGTTACCTCAGATCTAGTTTGCTGCTGCAATAGATCGGAGGTTCTTGCTAGCTTGGACCAGTAAAACTTTTCTGTATTACAAATATTTGATAAAAATTTGATACTTTCTCTTTATATCTTGGACATTTAGATAAAGCTCTTATAGCTTTGTGTGTTCCCTTCCCTTGGTGTTCTTTATCTTGTATTTAGCTCTTTGGCCCCTTTTATTCAGGGCTTGTTTTAGTGTTTAAATTAGTTGTGTGCTGTTAGCTTTAGATTAGTTTTAGAGTTAAATAAGTGACCTTTCTGTCACAACTTTGAATTCTTCTCTTTAGAATTTAGATAGTGTGTGTACCTTAGTAGCTATTTTATAGTTGAGTGCATTATATAGTGACTTCTGTCACAACTTGTTTATACTCTTTTCATTTAAGCAAATAGTTTTGTGTGTGCTTGCGATTTATATTTAGCCTGTATTTTTAGGAAGGCTTGTTTTTATTGTTTAATTGTTGTTGGGTGTGTCTAATTTTTTACAGCACCCTACTAACACTGTGCTTTTTGAAATGGTTGATAAGGACAAACACCCAAAGTCAGGGTTTAAAAAAAAATGCCCTAAATGTGGGGAGAGAATGCCTGTCACCGACAGTCATGTATACTACGTTTATTGTTAGGGAGCATTGCATCTCCAAGAAAGCAGCTCCGTATGTCATTCCTTCTCTTCTAGGGTTCTCCAGGAGAGAAAGAGTTAACTCATTGACAGAGGTTTACTTAAACCTTCTTTCCAAGAGGATTTGCGTGACCAAGAGGGATCCAGTAAGTCCTCAAAGTCTTCCAAGACTTCTCCATCTGAAGGAAAAAAATCAAAAAGTCTTGGACATCGGCTTCACAGACCTCGGAGCCGACTGTTTTATCCCTTCAGAGCCGGTCCCCGGTTTTGGAACCGGTATCCAAAATACCTAAATCTCTACTTTAACAAGTTGGTACCACCTTCCATCCATTCATCTCTGTCTTCAGTTACCCTTTCAGATTTGGATGTGGATCATGTGGTGCAAAAGCTTTTACAGGCATCGGCCTTTGCTAAATTTTTATTGGCTCCGACCCAAGCGGCTTCGGAGCCGAAGACCATCTTACCAGCTACTACTCTTCCTCCTCCGAGCCATACCGGTCCTTTGGAGCCAGAGGAGTTGGACTTGTTGATTGTGGAGCCTTCGGGCCGATGCCTGCTCCAGTGTCTTCGGATCCATTTACTCTGGCATCCTCGGTGCCAATCGAGGAATCTAGGAGCCGACGCACTCTGGTCGGGTCTGGGGAGGATAGTCGGGATCGACTTGTTGGTTCCGACTCTGCCTCTCAGGGCTTCGGCTCGGATGAGTTCGGCTCCTACCTCTAGTTCGGAGCCCCCCGATGCCGGGGGTTTTGACTGTTTCCTCAGATCCGTCGGTCCCTTTGCATCGGAGCAAAGGTGCCCTCGAATCCATGAGGAGAGTTATGTCTCCTAAGATATCTTCATCCTCAGGTCTGGCTTCCTCCTCCCCTAAAGCGCCTGTGTCTGCTTCTGCTTCACAGATCCTTGCCAAGCGTAGAGACCCAGAGCCTCAGGAAGAGAGTCTGTAAGAGGAAGCATCTAGACTCCCCACAGAAGTCCCTAATGTCTGATGCCGACTTGGATGAATCAGAAGGTTCCCCACGGCCCCCCTCTGAGGATATCTCATTTGCTGAGATACTAGAAATCCTTAGGCAGAGGGGTGACTGGCAATCCACCAACCATACTGCAGCCGAATTGGTTCTCTTGAAGGCTTTCTGGTCTCAGCCCTCCACCTTGTTGGAGTCTCCGGACACCATGGAGCTTGTCCCCAGGAGTCCTAATAAATTTATCTCTGCTCCCCAGGACAAATCTTTTTAGACCAAAGGTTTGCCAGTTAATGCTATGGTGTTGGCAGCAGCCATCAAAAAGGAAATTTCAGAAACTTCCTCTTCTGTCCATCCTCCTAACAGAGATTCTAGGATCATGGATATATATGGGAAGCACCCTTACAGTTCAGCAACTTTTGCACTGCATTCACTCCACTATCTAACTCATTTTACTAGTTCGCAAAGAGATCTCTTTAAAGAGCTCAGAGATGCTCTTCAGGGTACAGTAGCTGCAGGAGCTTCAGATAAAGTTGCTTCCCAGCTTGCCTCCTTCAACTCTATAGTTAATTTGTCCATGCTCTTCAATTCGTATGCAGCTGATGGAACTAGCAGTGCAGCCAATACAGGAATTGCTCTTAGGAGACACTCCTGGATGCGCTTGTGTTCCGTCGCGGAGCCCAAGTCATCCTTTGTGAAAACCCCTTTTGATGGCTCGTCCCTTTTCAGGCCCAAAGTTAAGGAATCTTTGACCAGGTAGGAAAGAGACCGTCTGCCGTCAAGAGTCCATTTTTCCACCCCTACCATACCCTACCCCAAGGGTTAAACGGGGGGAAAGATGTGGTTCCGAAAAGCCCAAGGAGCCTTTCAGGAGACACGTGGTGAACCTCCCTCCATGGGCAGAGGAGGGGTCAGTAATGAAAGATGCCGTCCTCGGGACAGAGGGGGTCTGCAAAACAAGGGTGACAGAGATCACTTCTTTGGGAAGCCCTACCAGAGCTCCTGAAAGGAGGCCTGACTGTCCTGCTCTGGAGGTATCCAGATGCCTGGCTCAAAATAACAAATGACAACTGAGTACAAAGTATCATTTCCAGAGGATATTTCATTCCTTTCGCCACACTCTCTCTACTGACAAGAAAAATCCCGGACGTTCCACTCACTTACAGGGAACAAGCAACAGTAGAGGTCCAAACGTTGCTACGAAAAAGAGTCATCCAACCAGTCAGGATCCAGAACTTACTCAAGATTCTTTTTAGTTCCAAAAAAGACAGGGGACTGAAGACCTATTTTGGATCTCAGCAGGCTAAAGAGATCTGTCAAGAAGGAGAAGTTCCGGATGGTCACGCTTAAGTCGATACTTCCCTTCTTAGGGAAAGACAATTGGATGTACTCGATAGATCTCCAGGATGTGTACTGCCGCATAAAAATGGCCAGACCGTCCAGGGATCGTCTGCACTTCCGGCTGGGAGTCCATCATTATCAGTTTCGAGCCCTGCCCTTTGGTCTCACTACAGCCCCCAAAGTGTTCAAATGTATGACAATGGTCACAGCTCACATGAGATGTTTAGGATTCCAGGTGTTTCAGTACCTAGACGATTGGCTCCTCACCGTCACCACCAGGCATCAACTCATTCAAGCCAGGGACACCACTCTTTCACTCTGCAGTCAGCTGGGCATTACAATAAATTCAGGAAAATCTGCCTTGTCACCATCGCAACATACCATTTTTATCGCAGCAGAATTAGACACCACCACTCTGAGACTTCCAGCAGAACGAGTCTTATTACTCCATCAGCAGGACCACAGTATCATAGCCAAAAACAAGGCCCCAGCATCAGAAGTACTAAAATTGTTAGGCACGATGGCAGCTGCAATATTAGCCATATTGTTGGGTCACATGCATATGCGGATTCTGCAATGGCTGTTGTTCACTCAGTGGTCTTACCAAGAGCTCCCAATGTCTCACCTTATAATGATCATGAACTCATACAAAAAGGATCTTCAGTGGTGGTTGACCTCTCTTCACGTCATGGTAGGTCGTCCTTTTGTTCTACCCCCACCAGCGGCCACAGTGACCACGGACACTTCCCTGTCCTGAAAAACATACTCCCGTGAGCCACTCGAGATAGATAGTGCTTGGTACACTACCCATCTGTAAGAATGGACAGCGAGATAAACAACTTCACATAAAGAAGTTAAGTACTTACCATAATGTTCCACTTGAGTTTATCTTGCCTTCATTCTTACTTCTCACCCTCATTTCCCTCCAAGGTTTTTCAAAGACCGAGATGCTGGATTCTTCCTGGTTGCTCAACCCTTTAGCCTTCTCTTATGGAGTGATAGAATGACATATGGTATTGTTAAACTCAGCAAACAAGAGCTGAGGTAATTCTAGGTGCATCATGGGATAGGGATTTGACCTCGAGCTATCTGAAGACCTCGAGCTTTGTAGTAGGCCGACTCGGAGCTGAGGATTGGCTCCAAACCCATGTGTAAAACTGAAGGCGAGATGAACAACTCACATGGAACGTTATGGTAAGTACATAACTTCTTTTTTTATGTCACATGATATGGTCGAATTTCTAGGCTCAGTGTGAAATACACAGCAACATTGACATAACTGTATATATGTGCAGTATTGTATAATTACATGACAAAACTATTTGTGTTATTGCATGCCAAGTAGATTCATAAGGTTGCATGATCTATTTCTCAAAGAAGGAGGATGTAGATCGGAGTGTATGTGCTGTATCTTTAAGAAGCATATCAAGGACTGAACATGCTCATATAAATACCGGGCACATGCTATTCCCTGTACCATTTTGAGACTGCAGCCAGAGAGAGCATCTATGATTGCAGTAGTTAGTTTGTATACAAGTTATTTAAGTTAGTCGGTAAACTTCTTTTGTGATGTGTTTGTATATAGCAATGCTGCTTGAACAGAACCCACGAAGACTCTTCTATTTTGTTTGAAGTAGGAGAGCGACAGAGTATATGAGCACAAACAAAGGCTGGAAAAAATAGAAGCTTTAAACAGCTATTAAGATGAGATGATAAAGCTGCAAAAATCTAAGGTTGAAATGAAGAAAAAGCTAGCTGAATATGAGAGTGCTTAGGAAGAGATGTTTAAAAAAGTAGTAGAATTAGAGGACAGAGCACTTTGGGAAAACCTGAGATTTTCAGCTATAGCAGAGAAGCTGGAAAGAACAGACTGCATTAATTTTATGATAGCACAAATAAGCAACTGGACTGGTATTCCACAAAAGGAGTTGTTAGTTGAAAGGGCACATAGTGTATATGCTCTGAACCTGACTGTGTCAAAACAACCTAGACTTTTAAAAGTAAAGATGCAATCCTTCCATCAGGAGTTGATTCTGACAAAACAGTGGCAGAAGGAGAAAATACTAAAAGTGTGAGATAGCAGAATGTGTATGGAGAATGATTACTCATTGTACACCAGACAGAAGAGGAGTAAATTTGTTCCACTGTTCAGGGAATGTCGAGATGCAGGTGTGAGATTGGATGCTGTACTCTGCTGTCTTCAAGGTATTCATCCCTGGAGGGACAAAGTAATTTTTTTGAAGAAGTACTTGCTAAGGAGGAAATACAAAAGTTTGTCCAACAAAAAGTGAGCTATGAAATGGAAAAAAATTATATTTCTTGTTCTTATGGTAATACAGACCACAGAGAAACTTTACCTGTGAAATCTTTTCCACTGTTTCAACAGAAAATGTTGGTGAGAAGGAAGGGGACTGTGAGAGTCAATTAGAAGACTTGAGAGTACGTTGGAAATGAATAAGATACTGGATTTGGGAGATGGAGATGAACAGTAATGAAACTGGTAACTTAAAGTGGGATTACAATGCAATAATTATATTTGTGAAATGTGACAGAACAAGAAAATCTGGAAATGGACTTTTTTCAGAATTTGTTGAACTTGGGGGGGGGGGGGGCTGTAAAGTGTATACCCTACTTCATGTCATTAATGTTAAGAAAAGTTCTTTGGGGATGGGAAGAGAGGGGAGAAAGTTAACTGTAAGTAAAGAAAACATTTTTGTTACTAGTAGTATTCTTGTGGTGCATGGTTTTCTTTGCATGCTATAATATTTTCTGTTATTTTCAGGTGTAATGGGGATTATAAATAGGTGCTGATCTTTTTTTTTCTTTTCTCCCTTCTGTCTTCTTCACTTTTAAGAAATGTACTGCACTGTTAAAAAGAAAGCCTAGTTAAAAGAGCAAGACAAAAGAAAAAAAATGTTCTTTTTCGTATTCCTGTACATGGGAGTGACTGGATTAATGACTTTAGATTGCTTTAGTAACAAGTTTTAAGAGAAAGCAAGTAAGTGAAGAATATTGAATATTTTGAGGCTTTTTAATAGCAAATGAATGTATGCTTAGCAATTCTGTATGTGGTCCTCATGTCTCCATAGAAACAATCTGATAAAGAGAAATTGTTTGTTGGGTTCTTGCGTCTCCATGGAGACAATCTGAGAAAAAGAAATTGGTTGCAGTATGGTGGAGAGTGATTGGCTGTGGAAAAAAGAGAAGCTGGCTAGGAGGTAATGTTTTCGAAAAGCATTCAAGGGTTTTCCCAACTGGGAGAACTATAAAGATAAGACAAAACCGATTTGCACTTAGTAGAAGCACAGGCTGCACCATGCCTCTTAGCATGGATAACGTTTCTTTTAGGTTAACTGAAGTTGAAGTGTGGCTGTCAGTTTGAGACATTTGTTCCTATTAGGAGGGTAAAACTTCAGTATTTGAAGATGTATATAGGTTTGTGTATTAGTATTAAATTAATAGGTTTTAGGGGGGTATTGGTGGTTTGTTTTTTGTTTGAGGGCTTTCAATAAAACAAAAAGTTTTGTAAGATGTGACATAGCCTCAAATGGATATGACTGTAAACAACTATGTAAAATCTCAACCTGCCAAACTGTGTATGCATGTAACAAAAAAGTTGTACATAAAAGGTGAGAATAATAACGTTAATACAGTGATGCTTTCTGTAATGTATTTAAATGTCAGCGGTCTCACAGGTGAATACAAAAAAAGAAAGAATAGTGAATTATATTACAAACTATAGCGTGCAAATAGCTGTGTTACAGGAGACACATTTGGAAAGAACTGAACCTGTGAATTAGATAAAGAAAGGTTTTCAGGATGGTTATTCAGTGAAGTATTGGGGGCAAAGTAAAAGAAGAGTACTTATATTAATTGCAAGAAGAGCTCCAATAGTGATAGAAGAGGATAAAAAAATGGCATATTTCTAGTACTAAGGACTACTGGCATGTATTTATATTCCACCTAAAACAGCTGTTGTAAAGCTTAAGAAAATTCTGGAAGAAATAATCAGTTTTCAGATAGGAATATTAGTTATAGATGGGTAATGAAATTTGATTTGCAGCAGTAAAGATGTGTCTGGAAGGGCCAGAAGGGAAAGTGTAACAAAGGAGGGTTGATTTTTGAAGAAATTTGTGAAAATATTTGGTATGGAAGATGTCAATTTAGTAATAGGAGTTTGGAGTGAATTTACATATTATTCTCCAAGATATAAAAACTGGGCTACACTAGACAGAATTTACATTTCACAGGAACGTGTGCATTTAATTGAAGGCCTTGATACGCACCCAGTAACTGTTTCAGATCATGCTCCAATAATAACTAAAATAAAAACACAGGGTAAAGCAACAAAAGAGATACTGGCACTTTCCCACCTATCTGTTGAAAAGAGCCATTTAAGGAATGGGTAGTGGAGATAATTCAAGAGCTATTCGAGAGGATAGTAATTTCTTCTGAAAATTTAGCTAGCGAGTGGGATAAAATGAAGGTGGAGTTTAAAATAGGGTGGAAATAGAACAGGATCTGTGGTTAAGAAGGAATAAGAATATTATGTAGAGGGACTGGCAAATTTTATAGTATCACAGAATAGGGGGAATCTCACAGAACAAGAAGACTATGAACTGCAGAATGCTAAACAGAAAATAAGGGATTACATCAATAATATTTAGAATTTTAGAAAGATTGCTGTGAAAACTGTTTTTTTGATAACACTAGAGCACAACTTTTAGCACAGCAATTCAGGCAAGATAAGGTAGAAAGGTCTGTCGCCATGTTTAGGAAGCCTGTAACATGGAAGGTAAGGAAATCTGGTAGAGGTATAAATATTTCAGAAAGTTTCTGAAAGTCTGCATGTAGTACATATATATGGAAATCAAGAAACGATACAAAAGGAAATGCTTATGGAAGGTTATAGGTAGATGAGGCTTAGTTACTAATAGTTAGGGTAGGAGGTGGTGAGATAAAAATTGCGGTGTATAAACAGTTTACAGGAAAGTCCCCAGGAACACACAGTATTCTTGTGGAAGTTTGGAAGCTATGAGGGAAAAACTGATAAAAGATCTGGAAGGTTTTGTTAAACAGTGTTTTAAGAGGAGGAGAATTACCAACATCCAGGAAGAAAACAGTCGTAGCTGTAATACCTAAAGTGGGTAAAGATCCAGCAGGTCCAGCTTCATACAGCCCCATTTCAATACCAAATCATGATTATAAAGTGTTTGTCTTTAATGGCAAAAGTAATACCAGAATTGATCTGGATCATTGTAGTTTTGTGTAGGGGAGGCAAGCATTTGACAATACTAACAGAACAGTGATGATCAGGGGGAAGCACAATGTAAGAAAATACTACTTTTATTTGTGAGTTTTGATGCAGAGAAAGCATTTGACAGAGTAGACTGGGACTTCATGAGCAGGGCAATGGAAGCATTTGCTTTCCCTGATACAATTGTAAAGTTGATTAGGAGTATATATGAGAGATCAGAGGCGAAAATTGAAGTGGGTGGGGCCCTCTGTGATAAATCACATTTTAGTAGATTAACCAGACAGGGTTGTCCCCTTTCCCCTTTGTTGTTTGCATTATAATTAGAACCATTGGCAAAGAAAATAAGGGACTCCAAAATTGAAGGATATAATTGGTATGCTAGTCAGGAAAAGCTGGCTCTACTTGCAGATGATATTATTTTATACATGACAAAACCAGAAAGGGACATTAAAGTGATATGGAACATTTTAAGAATGAAGCTAAAACAAAGGCAATAGGGGTAAATTATGTACTCACACACACATTGGTCCAACAATATCCATATTTATGGGGACTTGACAAAATGAATTTTGGTGTATGGATTAGAAATGAGACTGTTGTGGCAGCTATGGAATGTGAGAAGAGACTAAACAGAAGATGATGCAAAAATTGAGAGACTGGAAGCTTTGTTATATGGATACTAAGATGCAAGCCATTAAAGTGTTTTTAGTCCATTTAGTCTCATACACATCAAGCATATTTTTATCAACCAGAGGCAAAACTGTGGATACCAATTAAGAGTTGAAGGATTTTATCTAGGAAGGGAAGACAGCAAGGGTGTAGTGGGATAAGATAATTCTCGCACTAGAACAAGGTGGACTAGGATTACCCAATTTGAGGAGGTATTTTAGAGCAACTCGGTTAAGGCTCTTGCACATAGCACAGTCAGAAAACTATAATTCAAAGTGGAAAGGAATTATGATACAGAGAGGAAGCTCAAGAAATGAGAGATTGAGAGTTTGGATGCAGACTCTTAGGAAGACAACAACAATCATACAGAGTATTAAATTCATAAAATAGCAGGGAGTATTCTAAGAACTAAACCAGCACAAGAATGGAGAGAAGATCTTCTTTCTATAGGGATGACTGTGGCTAGGGATACAGATAATAGGCAAGAGGGAGCTGGAATTTATTGGAGAAAGCTGGCAAAGGAACCAAGGTATTGGGAGCAAATAACTAGAAAGGGGGAAAGGTAATAGAATGAGAAGAGGCCAATAATTTATTTGGACTGCAGGTTGGAGATTGCCTTCCCTATCAAGAATTGATATCAGAGTATAGGCAGAGAGAAAGAAATAGGAGGAGGGTCCTAAATGAAAGGAATAGTTAGTAAAGAATATAAAATATTGCAGGGTAATTATAAAAATCAATCAGAGGAGCTTAAAAGGATTGGGAAGAGAACTTGGATAAGCAATTCACAAAGAGACAATGAGGGGATATATGTATATCTCCCAAAAGAAAAAATAATTTTTCCTTAGATGGATAGCAAATGTTGGAGGTGTGATGGGCAAGAAAGAAGTGGCTGGAAGCATATTTTTTGGGATTGTAATGAGCTGGCAGACTTTAGGCATTCCCTGCAGACTGCTGTGCAAGAGATGCTGGGTGAGCGGATTGTTTTGACTGGGGGAGATGATTTTTTCGAACTATGATACAGAATCGGAATTGCCTAGACATAGTAAAGCCTTGGTGAGTCTAATTATGATGGCTGCCAAAAAAGTAATTACTAGAAAATGGAAGTCAAAGTCTAGACCAATTTTACTAGAAATAGTGAATAAGGAAAAACAACTGGAGCTGGGATCTTTAGAAAAGGGAAGGAGCAAACTACATAGGAAAAAATGGGAAATTGTGGGAACAATATATGCAGAGAAGGAATGAGGTTTAAGAGGCAGGATTTGAATGAGCCATATAATGCTTAACAAACTGGATAGATTATAAGTTCATAGGATGGTACTAGACTATCGGCCCTAGGGGCCTGTACAAGCCCAGCCATAACAATTCCGTGGCTATTTCTTCCCACACTATTTACTTCCCTGGACCCCTGTCTAGCAGAGCAATTGATATGATCCACAACGTGAATGTCCTTTCTCCCATCCAATCATCAAGGTTCCTTTTGAAGAGGGCCAAAGAGGCACTCTGCTTGACATGTATGGGCAGTCTATTCCAGAGTCTGGATATATAATGTTTGCAACTACAGTTGTTTCAGTGGTGTCTATGATGTATAATGTTTGCAGCTAAAGTTTTTTTTTTTATATTTATATAAATGTAAGATTGCCTATGTCATATGTGGTAATTTAATAAAGATGTTTGTTGGAAAAAAAATTCTCAATGAGGCTAGAAGGTCTAGTACTAGGAAATCATACTCAACCAAGTGGAAAAGTCTTCATTTGGTGTCAGGAGCAAGGCCTCAATCCTAACTCAGCCACTATCTCTGCCATTTTAGATTGCCTAGCTTCCCTGGTTGACAGAGGCTTATTCTTTTTGTCCATCAAAATTCACATCTCTGCCATTTCAGCCCACATTCCTATTCTTCCTCCTATCTTTTCCCACCCACTGATGAAACAATTGCTTAGGGGAGTGATTAACATCAGACCTTTCAGGAGACAACGCACACCTCCATGGGACCTCAATTTTGTTCCGGAACAATTGACACTACCCCCCTTTGAACCAGCAGCTTCTACTGAATTAAAATTCTTAACTTGGAAGACTGCCCTTTTACTGGTATCATCTCAGCTAGGAGGGTCTCTGAGCTGCAAGCTGTCATGGCAGTGGGACCATTTCTCATGTTCCACCAAGACAGTGTGTGACTCAGCACTAACCCATCCTTTATGCCCATAGTGGTTATGGACACTGACTCTGAGGAAGCCCAGTAGTGGGGGAAAGCCCTTAGTCAGTTTGCTTTTTTTCTTTATATTAAAGCTGGTGTTCTTTCAAGTCGCGGAGCATTTTGTTTTACTGGTCATGGACACATCCTTGAATCAAGCTATACACTTGCCCTCCTTCTTTCCCAAGCCTCAGAACCAGGGGGAGAGAATCCTTCTCTCCCTGTATGTGCACAGACAGTTCCACTACTATCTTGACAAAGCTAAATCCTTCAGAAAATCAGATGAACTATTTGTGTCCTTTGCCATTGGTTCTCAATGGAAACCAGTTTCCAAAGAGATGATCTCCAAGTGGATCTCTCACTGTATTTCCTTTTGTTAAAGCCATCATGGTAAAAGTCACTCAAAGCTGTCAGGACTCATTCTGTTAGTGCCTCTGCTGCCTTCCTGAAAGGAGTACCTACCAAAGACATTTTGGAAGCTGCTACCTGGTCCTTTGTGCATACATTTACCAAGCTCTACCACTTATCAGCCTTTTCCAGGCCTAGGTCAGGACTTGCCACTGCCATCTTGCAGGGCATCCTCTCTTCCCATAATGTACCTACCACCCTCATCTCAGTTTTGGGAATCATCCCAAGTCAGGACTGCAACAGAGAAATACAGAGAACATAGTACAGTTGGGTACATTTGCCATAAATGTAGATGTTCACGTGTATTCACTGTTGCATTCTTTCCCTCCCTCCTTCCCTCTTTGCCTACAGTAGTAGTCAGCATCTGTTTTCTTCACTAACCAAAGGATCCCTTGGTGTTTTCCTTACAGGGCTCTTTTTCTACCTTTGACCCTTGCTTAGGATTCATCTTAGGGGCTCCTACCTTCTGTGGTGGTGGTGGGGGGGGGGGGGGGCAAGAACAAACTAATGTCATGGTGTTGGCTGGCTTCCTTAATACCCAAGCGTACTGACATCAGGACATGACATCCACCAGCCTTAGGAGGAGGGAGATTTTTATTCTCGTAGTCAGGCCGGCCAAGGGCTTCCACAGTAGGAAATCTCTCAAGTCATGACTACAACTTTTAAGTGACTGTTCATTTCATTCAGAAGTGATTTACTGTCGTGCAACCAAAACGAAGACTTGAAAAGAAACTCCTAGTTTCTGTTTTTTGTGTTCTGAAAGGTTTCTTTGTGATGGTTAGATTCCAAGCTTTTAGTGAATCAACTTCAGTAACCTAAAAGTGGGCTGTCTGTCACTTCCAGCTACCAAATACATAAATGAGTCTGTGTTCAGCTGAATTAAGATTTTGCAAACCCAAAATAAAAACTAATTAAAACACCTGTGTAGTGAAGAATGTCTCCAGACCAGTATTTGGTGGGTTTACAGGAGTTGGTGAAAATTGTTATTGGTGTATCACTGAGTTCCAGAACTACTTTATTATTAAAGAAGCTGTCAAAATAATATTCTGTGGAGTCATATTTATTCATTGCATTTGTTGACTGGGAAAGTTTGACTGAAAGCAAGACCCCTTTTCAGCCAAGGCCTACATAGAAAAGCTGCAGCAATGCATAAACATATTGACATAATAGCAAAGTAAAACTTGTTATACCAGGATTACAACAGTGAGATCAGTCAAATGCATAAGCCTGTAGTAGTAAAGATAACTTGATTAAATGTATTGAAAAGGGTAGCAATAAAAATGTAAGTTAGGGAAAGTAAAAGAAAGAAAAGAAAACTTATTTATACAATTATAGCAACTCCTTGTACAGAGTGTATGAGGGTAGGAAATTTCTTTCAGACCATAGATAAAGTGGGGGCGATTTGTAGCATATTCAGAGATTTTTGAGATGGAGATTATAGATTAAGATGGGAGTGATAGTCGAGGAGGAATAAATTGAGGTAAAGTGATTAGCAGACAGAGAAAATATGTTCAATGTTTTTTAAGTAGGTTAAGGTAGTATGAATTGAAAGTAAAGTAGTTACAAGGGTGAGCTACAGGTGGGAAAAGCCATAGTTTGGATGCTATGACTTTAGCTGGAGTTTAAATGGCATGTGGTGCTGTACCTATTTTATTGAGAGAGGTATGAAGTTACATATTTTGGCTGCATTGTTGGATTTGGTGACTTGTAAAAGGAGTGGAGCAATAAGGTTCTAATTTATATGTATTGTTGAATGAGGAATATGAGAGTTGTACAGTCAGTGTGTTTTTAAATTAAGTTGTGAATTGTGGCAAGTTGAGAGTAGGATAGGTAGTGGGCTAGTTCAAGCCATTTTAACTCTTTGAGTGCTGTACGGTGATGCTGTGTGGGTAGTTGCCAGTGAATTCAGCTATCTTGTGGTAGCATTGTTCAAGCTTTCCTAGATGTGTGGATTGTAACATAGTAAAAAATGGGACAGCCTAAAGGAGGATTGGCAGATTTAGTATCAATGCAAAGTGTTTCCTGACTGAGTTGGTGAGGTCTTGATTGATTATTCTTGAATGATATGTTACACAACAGAATGAGAATGAAAATGAAAGAACAAATATCTTTAACAGTTTACTGGAGATGCTTTAAAGGTATAAGTGTTAGTGGTGAATATTAATTACTTAATTGGAGGAAGAACTTTTATGCTCACTTGGCATTACCACTGATATTCAACCTGTTGAATTTCACAGTTAGACTTTGTGACTGTAAGGTGTAAGAACTAACATGCAAGATATAAAACACATTGTTAAACTGTAGAGACTGATACATGAGTATTATCCCAAAATTCAGGTAAACCCGTTACTGCATTTGAACATGTTCTAACAAATGGTACTTCATTTAAAACTGAAATTTCTGTACCTAAACATAAAATATTATTGCATAAGTACATTGCGCCTGGCTTTGAGCTAACTTGTTGCATGTCTTGGAAAGGAGGCCGTGTAGCCAGAATTTGTATTACTGAAGAGTATTGTTGCTCTGAGTATGCAGGTGTCTAAAATACATGCTGAGAAAGAAATATTCATTGAATATGATAATGTAGATGTAAAGCCTATAGAACTGCATTCTGTCACTGTATGATCACTGAATTAGTGAAATATATCTTTTTGGAAAGCAAGGAAGTGGAGTATTTAATGGATTTAGGCAGTATGATGGCAATTTTTCTAAGAAGTCCTTTGTGTGCGAGTATAAACTTCAAGCAGAAGGTAGAGATCATTTGTGATGTCCTTGTATATCAGTGTTGCAGTGTTCCTGACAGTGGGGATCTTCTGCCATGGATAGCCCAACATCCGACCTGTATACCAAAGCCTTTTGAGCTTGTATGAGCTCTACATCATACGTATGCTCCCCGCACAGCATTTAGGGCATAAAGTTGACATGCAGACACAGTTACTCAGAACTTCTTTGCCACCAGTACGATTGCCATCATTGCTTGTTGGTCTGAACGCCCTTTTGCCATGCTGAATACCTTTGGCATCTCGCTTTTAGGTCAAACAGTTTCTTAAAGGCTTCTTGCATCTTAGACCCCCCCAAGGAAGCCTATTCACCGTCCTTGGGCCCTTAAATTTGTTTTAGAAAAATTAACCCAGGCTCCTTTTGAGCCTGTAGATGCAACATTGTGCCTGGAAGACTGTCTTACTTCTGTTCAGATGGTTTCTGAGCTTCAGGCGCTTATGGCCATCCCTCCTTTTTTTGTTTTTTTTCACAGGAATAAGGTGTCCCTTTATACAAATCCTTTTATGCCCAAGGTTGTTAATGAGTTGTCTTTAAATCAGGCGGTATAACTACTATCCTTTTTTCCTTCTCCTCAGTTTGCTTGTGAGAGGGTCCTGCATACCTTGGATTTTCGCAGACAGCGCAGGTATTATTTGGATAAAACTAAGGCCTGCAAAGTCTGACCAGCTTTTTGATGATCTTCATGTTTCAGTGTTGCAGTCATCACACTTGGGTATCTGCCCACAGGTAGCCCTTAGTCTGCCTGAATACCAGAGACTTAGTATTTCTGCATCGGATGCTGTCGCTCCAGGACTTGTCGTCAGGGTTATAAAAACAGGCAACCGATGCCATTACATCAGTCTTTCTTTCCGAGAAGCCCATAGCAGAAGCAGATGTTCATCGTGTTGCACTGCTGCAGTCATCACACTTGGGTTATCCTGCCATCAGGCGGTCCCGCAGTCGGCACGAATTCCAAAGTCTTGGTCCGGCGTCGGTTGCTGTCACTTCTTCCCTGACGTCAGAGCGCCAGGGGTATATCAGAGGCATCCGACGCCATTTTCTTCAGTCTTTCTTGCCGCACGGTGCCCGAAGCAGAAGCAGTTCGCAAGTGCCGGTCGGCCGACACCTGAGATTTTCAAATCAAGTTTCAGTCCGAAGTCTTCAAAGCTAAGTACCCCGTTGGGGAACCTTTTCTTGCTTCAGTCCGATGTCAGAAAAAGTTAACAATTGCATTTCTTGTGGGAAGCAAATACCTCATAAGGACTTTCATTCTTTTTGTATAACTTGCCTAGGCCCAGACCACAACGTCACTGGTTGTCAGTTTTGCGCTAGGTTCAATAAGCGGACTATAAAGCGTCGCTTTGATTTCGCATGACACTGCTTCAGTAGAAAATTTAATTACACTATGCCGTCGGAGCAATCGACTACCGGCATGCATAAAAAACGCAAGGATAAGGACCGGCAGCCTAGATCCAAGCCAGACTTCGAGGCCTTGGCTGGCCTGGTCGCCGGTTCTCAGGTTTTCAGTGAGGCGCCTACGTAGCCCCTGGCTACCGCTGCATTGGATCCCCAGACCGCATCGGATCCCCCAGCAGAAATTTCTAGGCCGACGCAACCATTTTCCTTAGGCCCTACCGACAACATTGCAGTAGGGGAAGCCAGTGCTGCAGAAACACCTTCAGTTTCTGAAGGTGTCTTCAGACAGACTACCCTTACCATAAAATCTTATGCAAAGCTTAAGACTCCTCTAAAACCAAAAAAGCCTACACTTCAGTCTCCAGGTGAAGGCCCTATGCCTAAGAAACAGATGCTTAAAATGGCTGAAGATTTGATTTCTTTTATCAGGGGTTCCCAACCCCCCCCCCCCCGACAAAAGGCCTAAACAAGAGGAGGATTATGCCTCCTCTGATAAGATGTCTGTTTCCTCAGGCTCCTCTGAGGAACAGGATTACTTCTTTCCCCCTTAAGATTCTGATGCTGAAGACTCCATTCCCTCAGCTTCTCCCCCTGAAGACTACTCCTTTGGGGAAACCTTACACACCATGAGGGAACATTTCCACTGGGAAGGTCAGGACTACTCTGACTCCAAGAAAAGGCTCCGAGAGTTTCTTTTACTCCCCCAGCACAGACCACTTGCTATCCCCCCAGTTTTGGACATAGTGGATGATGTCTTCTTAGAATCTAGTCTAAATCCAGATTCTCTGCCTCCTGCTTCAGCCAAACCAGATAGATACTATAGAGTGCCTGACTCTCACAAATTCCTTTACAAAAGCCCTACTGCTGATCCAGAGACAATCTCCCAGGGTCCCAAAGGGGCTAAGGCTTCTATGGTAAAAAATCCTGTACCCTCAGAAAGGGACTCTAGAGCACTAGATAGGTGGGGGAAGAAGGTTTACACCTCAACTACTCTAGCAAGGAGAGCACTAAATTGTCAATTTCACATGCTTAAATACTAGCAATTCCTAATGTCTCAAATAAAACAAAAGATGGGCACGCACCCTCAACAGTCTGAATTCAAGAAAATGCAAGATCTGCAGCATGCAGCTGAACAGGTGGGCAAACATACTTTACAATGTGGTTTTGGTGCCTTGGAAGCTTCCTCTAGAGCAGCTGTTACTGGGTCTGTTATACGTAGGCATGCTTGGTTAAAGGAACAATCTCTGCCTGATCATGTTAAAGCAAAGTTACTGGATGCACTCTTACAGCAGGATGTTTTATTTGGGGTTAAAGCAGAGGAGGTTTTAAAGAAAATGGAGGATAAGGCAAAATCTATGCAAACGGTCAAAGATTTCTTAAAGGTACAGCCCCCACGCTTCAGCAGAAATTGGCCAACAAAAAATTGGTCCTTTCCAGCTTCTGACAGACCACGGAGGGGTAAATACAGGTGCCCAAGGGGCAGAGGACAGGTACAAATCCCTTACAAACCTCGCCAATGGGGCACTACAACACAGAAGGGAGGAGAAGACAGGTCCCAAACCACTAGAAGGCAAACACAATGACTCAAACCTCAAACTGCCAAGCAAAACCCTCTTGGCAGCTCCCTTGGGAGGAAAATTAGCACTTTTTGCAGACAACTGTCGCATCGTCACAAAGGACAAATGGGTCCTAGACATTATCTCACACGGATGCAGGTTCCATTTCCACACCTTAACAAGGATAAAAGGAATGCCAAACCTGTCACAAAATCAATGGGCAGAGGCACAAAAACAAATTACAGCTCTCATGGACATGAGATCCATTCAACTGGTACCGACACAGGAGCAAGGCCAAGGATTTTACTCAAGGCTCTTTCTCGTCCCCAGAAAGGACAATGCTTGGAGACCCATTCTGGACCTTTCAATCTGAAACACCTTCTTGCAAGTACCCAAATTCAAGATGCTAACACTACAGCAGCTTCTTCCCAAGTTGGGCAAGAAAGCTTGGCTAGTAACGTTGGACTTCAAGGAGGCATACCTGCATGTCCCTATCAGACAAAATTGCAGACGATACCTCCGTTTCATTGCAGGTTCAACCCATTGCCAATTCTCTGCACTGCCCTTTGGCTTATCTACTGCACCCAGGGTCTTCACAAAATGCCTGGCATCAGTAATTGCATACTGCAGACAGAGAGGAATTCAAATATACTTATACCTGGACGACTGTCTCATCCAAGCAGAAAGCAAGGACATTCTCTTATAACAGCTGGCTTTTGTAAGACCTCTTCTAAGTTGCCTAGGGTACACAGTAAACGAAAAGAAATCAAAACTAGTGCCCTCACAAATTGACATTCCTGGGTGCCAGCTTGAATACAACGGCCCAGATGGCTTATCTGACAGCAGACAAACAACTACAATTAACTCAATACTTCAGAACAGAGGCAACAAAGACCCAACTCCCTGCAAGAAAAATTCTGCAGGCCTTGGGCTTCATGGCATCTTGCATACTAATAATACCATTTGCAAAACTGCATATGAGGAAATTACAATGGTACCTAAAAAGCGTATGGACTCAACACAGCCACAGCTTGGAAACAATGATAAATCTCATTCCCTGCCTTCAACAGGAGTTTCTATGGTGGTCACAGGCTTGTCACCTAAACAAGGGTCAGCCTTTCACCCTACCCCCAGCCAGGCAAACTATGACAACAGATGCATCGGACTATGCCTGGAGGGCACACATGGCAGGATGGTGCGTTCAAGGCTTATGGACAGCAGATCAAAGGAATCTGCACATCAATCAAAAAGAAATGCTAGCTGTACAAAATGCTCTGACAGCCTTCAAGGACCTCTAGCATCCAGGACAGCTTATCATAAGGACAGACAACACCACAGTAATGTGGTACATAAACAAACAAGGGGGTGCACACTCCTATCCTCTATGCAGGCAAGCAATGACCTTGTGGAACACAGCACTGGCTTATCAAGTTCAATTACAAGCTCAATTCCTGCCAGGAAAAAAGAGCACATTGGCAGACGACCTAAGCAGAAACATCATGGATCCCCACGAGTGGAAACTGGATCCACAAGTATTCGCAATGATAACTCAAAAATGGGGGCTCCCAGACATAGACATGTTTGCCAGCCCTCAAAACTATCAGCTAACAAAATTTTGCACAAGGACTTTTCACTATCAAGCTTGGAAAGTGGACACACTCTCATTCAGTTGGAAAATGCTAACAGTATATGCCTTTCCTCCACTACCCCTTCTCACAAAGCTGCTACTGAAAGTCAGGATGGAGAGACCCTGAATGATACTCATTGCTCCAGACTGGCCACGCCAGCACTGGTACCCACTATTAAGGAATATGGCCCAGGGCCCACCATGGATTCTACCACAAATTACCCACCTGCTCACACAGCAAGACAATCAGATTCTACACAGCCAGCTCAAAACCTTAAACTTGGCTGCATGGCAAATCACCTAAGCATCCAGCCAGCTCCTCTCTCACAAGCTGTTATGGAAGTTACTCTGGAGGCCAGAAGACCAAGCACCAGGAAAGCCTACTCAGACAAATGGAAAAGGTTTTGCACCTGGTACCAAGCTAAAGGCCAAAATACCCTTCAACCTGACATACCTCAGATTCTGCAATATCTAACTGAGATGTTACACAAAGGGCTTTCTTTTTCATGTATTAAAATCCACGCCTCAGCCATTTCTGCTCACTACAACACGGATCCTCCCTTATTTTCACATTCACTTTTAAGGCAGTTTCTCAGAGGGGCCAAGAACATTAGGCCTCCTAGGAGAGCACCAACTCCTACTTGGGACCTCAACTTTGTTCTGGAAAAACTCACGCTACCTCCTTTTGAGACAGCTTTCTCAGCTGACTTAAAGTTTATATCATGGAAGACTGCCCTGCTGCTAGCAATCACTTCAGCTAGAAGAGTTTCAGAACTTCAGGCACTAATGGCAGTATGGCAGTAGAGCCTTTCCTCATTTTTCATCAAGACAGAGTGTCTCTACGAACTAACCCCTCCTTTATGCCAAAGGTGGTATCCAGTGTGTCTTTAAATCAAACCATCCATTTACCCACTTCTTTCCAAATCCACAGAACAAAGGAGAAAGACTCCTGCATTCCTTGGACATTCACAGGCAGCTACGTTACTACTTGGATAAAACTAAGGTTTTCAGAAAATCTGACCAGCTTTTTGTATCCTATGCTACAGCATCACAAGGAAAGGCTGTCTCAAAACAAACCATTTCCAAATGGATAGGACATTGCATACGTTTTTGCTACACCCACCATGGAAAACCAGTTCCTGCTACCATAAGGCCCCACTCTTCCAGGGCAGCAGCTACATCTACAGCCTTCCTCAGGGGGGTGCCAACCAAGGATATTCTGGAAGCTGCAATTTGGAGTTCAGTACACACCTTTACCAAACATTACCACTTTACTCTAAGACTAGAGCTGGCTTCGCCACTGCAGTTTTGCAGGGCCTTCTAGCCTCCTCTAACTCTGTTTGACTCCACCGCCCATCCTTAGCTTTGGGATTCTACCCAAGTGTGATGACGGCAGCAGGGTAACAAGATGAACATAGTACAGTTTTGTACCTACCTTAAATGTAGATGTTCGAGTGTATAACCTGCTGCAGTCCAGGTTGCCCTCCTTCCATCCCCTCTAAACTAGCTGAACTTATCTCTACCACTCTATTCTATACTACCTCTGTGGTGTATTTGCTTGTGCCTAAGGGTTTTGTTTTATTTTTCCCATATAGTTATATGTATATGTAAATATATATATATATATATATATATATATATATATATATATATATATATATATATCTTTTGCCTACCTATTAGGGGCACCTGACATCTGGGGTAAGAAAAACTGGAGAAAATGGCGTTGGATGCCTCTGATATACCCCTGGCGCTCTGACGTCAGGGAAGAAGCGACAGCAACCAACGCCTGACCGACTTTGGAATTCGTGCCGACTGCGGAACCGCCTGATGGCAGGATAATCCAAGTGTGATGACTGCAGCAGGGTATACACTCTAATATCTACATTTATGGTAGGTACAAAACTGTACTTTCGCATCAGTGCTGGTCGGCCACTACCTGAGTTTTCGTTTATGAATTGAATCATCCTGAAGTCTTCTAAAGCTAATCACCCCATTGGGGATCCTTTTTTCTTGCTCTAACTGATTAGAAGAAAGTTAACAATTGTTTTGCCTGTGGAAAGCAAATACCACACCGAGATTTCCATTCTTAATGCGTCACCTGTTTAGGCCCATACCACGATGTACCTCACTGTCGGTTTTGTGCCTTGTTCAACACCCGAACTATTCGTTGTCGGGCCCTTATTGTCGCTAAATACTTTCGTTCTCGATCTCCATATTCTGAAATAGCTTCGGTAAGCCATCCGACTACCGATATTCCGAAAATACATAAGGTAAAGACAGAAACAGACCGCACAGGTCCAAAGCTGCCGACGATGCTTCCGTTAAGCTAGTCGCCAGTTCACCGGTACTCATTGAGGTGCTTTCGCAGCTCCTGATGCCTGCTTCAATGGATTCACAGGCCTCTACCGAGACATGTTCAGAGTCCGGTATGCCGCGAGACTCTTCTTCGACTATGGAACCTGTGGATGTCTCTACCTTGGATGGGTCCGGAGCCGCTGAGCAGGCAGGTTTCTGAAGAAGTTCTTCGCACTACTGATGTTTGACACAAACCGATGACTTCTTTTGCGTCTTCAGTTCTGTCTAAAACTACTGAGTTTCTAAGGCCAAGAGTATGCGCTAAGCCTAGAAAACTGACGACCAAAGCGCATGCACCTGCTCCCTTGCCAGAACATCAAATGCTTAAAATGGCAGAAGACCTTATTATGCCGATTAGGGGAAGTCAGCCTTCCCCTGCTAAGAGAAAGAGACCTGTCCCCAGCAGTTTCAACAGACCAAGAGTCCGACTACTTTGAGGTATCTGATTATGTAGACATGCCCTTATTTGCTTGTGAGGATTCAGATGCAGAGGAATCCATTCCCCCTGCCTCTCCTCCAAAGGACTTTTCTTTTGATGAAACCTTACATACTTTGAGAGCATTTCCATCGGGAATGCCAAGACTATCCTCAGTACAAAAAAAGACTCAGAGAATTTCTAGGTTTGCCACAACATAGACCTTTAGCAATACCTCGAGTCCTGGAGGCTGCGGATGATGTCTTTATGGAATCCAGTCTTACTCCTGATACTTCACCCCCTGGTCCTAGGAAACCAGACGGGTACTACAGAGTACCTGACTCTCACAAATTCCTTTTCAAAAATCCTACTGCTGATCATCTCCCAGGGGCTTAAAGCTATCAAAGCAACTACAGCTAAGAATCCCAACCCTTTGGACAGGGATTCCAGAGCTTTGGACAGATGGGTTAAGAAAGTATATACTTCTGCAACTCCTGCCATTAGGGCTTTGAATTGTCAGTTTCACATGCTGAAGTGCCAACAACATATTATGGAACTTATTAAGCAAAAAATAGGAACGTTTACAGACTGCAGAAAGTAAAGAATTGCAAGAGCTTATGCATTTTGCAAGCCAAGTCAGAAAGCATACATTGTAGTGTGGTTTTGATGCCCTAGAAGCATCTTGCAGGGCAGCAGTCACTGTTGTATATTGAGAAGGCATGCTTGGCTTAGGGAGCAGACCATGTTAAATCAAAATTATTAGACGCTCCTTTGAACAAGGACAATCTGTTCGGCACCAAAGCAGAAGAGGTTTTTAAAAAGATGGAAGAAAAAGCTAAATCATTGCAGATAGTCAAAGAATTCTTACAATTACAGCCTCCCAGATTCAGTAGGCATTGCCCCTCGAAGCATTGGATGTTTTTCATGTTTCACTGTTGCAGTCATCACATTTGGGTTATCTGCTTGCAGTAGCCCTCAGTTGGCCTGATTAACAAAGTTAATTTCAGTTGCTGTCTCATCTTCCATGACGTCAGGTAGTCAGGTGTATAAAACATGCAGCCGACGTCATTACATCAGTCTTGCCGTGTGGTGCCCGAAGCAAAAGCAGTTCGCAAGTGCCGGTCAGCCAACTCCTGCAATTTTCATTTTTGAGTTTCAGAACCGAAGTCTTCAACTAAGCAAATTACGCTGTTGGGGAAACTTTTTCTTGCTCTTAACCGATGTCAGTAAAAGTCAATAATTGTATTTCTTGTGGAAAGCAAATACCTTATAAAGATTTTCATTCTACTGCATTCCTTGCCTAGGCCCTGACCACGACGTACCTCGCTGCCGGTTTTGTGCCTTATTTAAACAGCAAACTATTTGTTGTTGGTTTATTTACGCTTCTAAATATTTTGGTACTTGGTTCAGTTATCAGATATGGCTTCGGTAAGCCACCCGAATACCGACGTTACGGAAAAATGCAAAGATAAAGACAGAGACAGACCGCGTAGGTCCAAAGCTGCTAACGACGCTTCTCCTAAGCTAGTCCCCAGTTCGCCGGTATTCAGTGAGGCACTTTCGCAGCCCCTGATACCCACTACTTCAGATTCGCAGGCCTCTGCTGGGACCCATCCGGAGTCTGGTATATGCCGCGAGATGCTTCAACTGTGGAGCCTGCGGATGTCTCTACCTTGGATGGGTCCAGAGCCGCTGTGCAGGCACCGGCTTCTGAGGGTGTATTCAGGCCTACTAACTTGCATATTAAACCAACGCCATCTTCTTCTTCACGGCCTAAAACTCAATCCATGCCTAGAAAAACAACGCCCAGTTCGCATGGTCAGGCCTCTATGTCTAAAAAACAAATAACAATGGCTGAAGACCTTATTACTTTAATCAGGGGAAGCCAACCTTCCCCTTCTAAGAGATCTAGGACTGAGTTTGCTTATGATTCTTCTGATCAAGATTCTGAAATTTCTGTTTCCTCTGATGACCAGGATTTACCCTTACCTACCTATGAGGATTCTGATGTAGAGGACTCTATTCTCTCTGCTTCCCCTCCAGAGGATTTTTCTTTTGGTGAAACCTTGCATACTCTTAGGGAGCATTTTCACTGGGAAAGCCAGGATTACTCTGACTCTAAAAAGAGGCTTAGGTATTTCTTACTCCTGCCCCAACATAGGCCTTTAGCTATCCCTCCTGTACTGGACATAGTTAATGCCTTTTCGGAATCTAGCTTGGCCCATGACTCTTTATCTCCAGCTCCCAGAAAACCTGATATTACAGGGTTCCTGACTCTCACAAGTTCCTTTTTAAAAAAATCCTACTGCAGATCTGGAGACCATTTCACAGGGACCCAAGGGCATTAAGGCTACTACTGCCAAAAATCTTACCCCTTCTGATAGAAATTCCAGGACACTGGCTAGATGGGGTAAGAAGGTATACATTTCTGCAACCTTGGCCTTTAGGGCCTTAAACTGCCAGTTTCATATATTAAAGTATCAGCAGCGTATTATTGGATTGCTTAGACAGAAAATGATGTTGATTCCTGACTGTGCTGAAAATAAAAATTTACAGGATTTAATGCATTCTGCTGAACAAGTTGGAAAACATACTTTGCAATGTGGTTTTGGATCACTAAAGGCATCTTGCAGGGCTGCTATCACTGGGTCTGTACTTAGAAGGAATGCATGGCTTAAGGAGCAATCTTTGCCAGATCATGTTAAAACTAAATTGCTGGATGCTCCCTTAAACCAGGACCGCCTCTTTGGCAAGAAAGCAGAAGAAGTACTTAAGATGGATGAAAAAGCTTAAATCTATGCAAACTGTTAGATTTCCTGCAAGTACAGCCTCCTAGATTAAGTAGGCATTGGCCCTCTAAAAATTGGTCCTTTCCTGCCTCTTCTAGGCCTTCTCCGTCCAAACCCAGAACCAGCAAAACACCCAGGCTTCAATCCCAAGGTACTCACAGGGCTAAGCAGTGGGGGGTTCCCACTTCCAAAGGTGGGAGTGGTAAGACCTCCCCCCTGTGGGAAACTGTCTCAACGATTTAACTTTAAGTCTTCCAAGCCCTGCACAACTGACTGTTCCCTTAGGGGGAAAGATTGCCCGGCAGGCGAAAAAGTGGGAACTCATTACCCAGGACAAATGGGTTTTAAATATAGTTTCTGAAGGATACAGATTCCACTTTCACTCCTTACCAACCCCAAACGGTTGGCCAGACCTACCCCCAAATCGGTGAGCAGAGGCTCAAAAGCAAATTCTCGCTCTCTTAAGCATCAGGGGCTATTCAACCTGTTCCAGAAGAGGAAAAGGGACAAGGTTTCTACTCAAGACTTTTTCTGGTGCCCAGAAAAGACAACTCCTGGCGTCCTATTCTGGACCTCTCTATCCTAAACACATTTTTTGGTGATTCCAAAATTCTTAATGCTAACTCTCCTCCAGCTGCTTCCTATGCTAGGCAAGGATGCCTGGTTGGCAACACTGGATTTAAAGAAAGCCTACTTGCACATCCCTATAAGGGAATCCTGCAAAAGATACCTACGCTTCAAAGCAGGCTACATACACTATCAGTTCTCTGCACTGCCCTTTGGCTTATTTACTGTGCCCAGGGTATTCACAAAGTGCCTAGCTCCAGTCATTGCATTTTGCAGGCAAAGAAATATCCAGATATATCCATACCTGGACAATTGTCAAATTCAGGCAGAAAGCCAGGACATACTATTGAATCATCTGGCGTTTGTACAGAAATTGCTAACTTCTCTGGGGTACACCATAAACGAAAAGAAATCACATCTTGTACCCTGCCAACAAATTGTATTCCTGGGAGCAGGCTTGAACACAGCTTCCCAGATGGCTTTTCTCACGCCAGAAAAACAAGTTCATTTGACAGCCTACTTCAACCTACTGGCTACAAAGACCCAGCTGTCTGCAAGGAAAATACTGCAAGCCCTGGGGTTCATGGCCTCCTGCAATATACTAATTCCATATGCAAGACTGCATATGAGGAAACTACAATGGTATCTAAAAAGCCTATGGTGTCAACATTCTCAGGATCTAGAAGTAATGATTCCTTGTCTACAAATAGAGTTCCTTTGGTGGGCAGAAGGCGGTCACCAAAACAAGGGACTGCCATTCACTCTACCCCCTGCCGCACAAACCCTAACAACAGACACATTAGGCTGTGCATGGGGGGCTCACTTGGCAGGGGAGTGCATTCAGAGCAAATGGAACCCAAGTCAAATGCACCTGCACAGCAATCAAAAAGAAATGTTAGCTGTACAGAATGCTCTGACAGCCTTCAAGGACCACATCCTTCCAGGACAATTAATGGTAAAGACGGACAACACCACTGTTATATGGTACATAAACAAGCAGGTGGGAACTCACTCATACCCTGTCTGTAGACTAGCCATGGCTCTGTGGAACACAGCCTTGAGCTGCCAAAGTGCACCTACAGGCTCAATTTCTGCCAAGAAAGCTTAACACACTCGCAGACCTAAGCAGAAATTTCATGGACTTACACGAGTGGAAACTGGAACCAAAGATATTCAACATGTTGAGAAACAAAGGGGGGAGCCCAGGTATAGACCTGTTTGCCTCCCCCCAGAAGTATCAGTTGGAAAAATTCTGCACAAGGACTCCCCACAAACAAGCTTGGAAAGTGGATGCCCTGTCCTTCACCTGGAAAAACCTATCAGTTTATGCTTTTCACCCTCTGCCTCTCCTCTCCAAGGTACTACTAAAGATCAAACAGGAAAAACCAAGGATGATACGGATTGCACCAGACTGGCACGCCAACACTGGTACCCCCTTCTGTGCAGTGTGTCACTGCTGACACCATGGCACCTGCCTCAGACCCCTGACCTGCTGTCTAAGCAGGAGGGCCAGATTTTGCCCCCTCAGCTTCAAACCCTGCACCTGGAAGCCTGGATAATTACCTAATCTCTCCGTTACCATCCCTCAGCAAGCAAGTCTTGGATGTCATTCTGGAGGCAAGGAGGCCTAGTACTAGAAAATCCTATGCTGAAAAATGGAAAAGATTCTGTTCCTGGAACCAAGCTCAGGATGGGCACAGCAACACCCAATTTGCCTCAGATTCTTCAATAATTAACTGAGATGCTGCACAAGGGCCTTTCATTTTCCTCCATCAAAAATTCATGCCTCAGCCATTTCAGCTCATTACAACACAGAGCCACCTCTTTGTCTCATCCACTGCTGAAACAGTTCCTCAGAGGGGCCAACAACATAAGACCACTAAGGAGAGCCCCTACTCCAGCCTGGCATCTTAACTTTGTATTGGAAAAACTCACTCTACCTTTTTTTGAGCCAGCTGCAATTCCTTTCTTGGAATACAGCCTTCCTTTTAGCCATCACTTCAGCAAGAAGGGTGTCTGAGTTACAAGCCCTCATGGCAGTGGATGCTTTCATCATTTTTCATGCGGACAGGGTGTCCCTCAAGACCAGTCCCACCTTCATGCCCAAGGTGGTATCCAGTGTGTCCGTTAATCAGTCCATTCATTTGCCAACCTTCTTTTCTAATCCACAGAACAAAGGGGAGCGAATACTGCACTCTGTAGATCTGCAAAGACGACTTAGATTTTATTTGGACAGGACTAAACCTCTCAGGAAATCTGAACAACTGCTGGTGGCATTTGCTGCAGGGGCAGAGGGGAAGGCCATTTCAAAGCAAACCATTTCTAAATGGATAGGCCATTGCATTCATTTCTGCTATAAGCACCATTGAAAACCTACCCCACAGGGGATTAGACCACACTCAACCAGGGCTGCATCTACCTCTACAGCCTTTCTCAGAGGTGTCCCTACCAGGGACATCCTAGAAGCTACCTGGAGATCTGTACATACCTTCACCAAGCATTATCATTTGCCAGTTTTCTCTAAATCCAGAGCTGGCTTTGCCACTGCAGTTTTGCAGGGCCTTATAGCTGGTCCTAATGCTATCTAATTCCCTCCTCCCATCCTTGGCTTTGGAAATCTACCCAAATGTGATTACTGCAACAGTGAAACACAAAGAACATAGTACAATTGTGCACACGTACAGTAAATGTAGATGTTCGAGTGTATTCACTGTTGCAGTCCTAGTTACCCTCCCTCCAGCCCCCTGACTTCTATTGGCTATACCTCTATTCTTGCTTACTATGTTTAAAGCTTTTTGGTGTGTTTGCTTTTTTGTTGGAGGTGTAACCTTTTGTATATATATATATATATATATATATATATATATATATATATAATTGCTTCTCATTATGGGGGCACCTGACATCTGGGGCAAGAAAAACTGATGTAATGGCGTCAGCTGCATGCTTTATACCCCTGACTACCTGATGTCATGGAAGATGAGACAGCAACCGACGCAGGACCCAAGACTTTGTTAATCAGGCCAGCTGAGGGCTACTGCAAACAGATAACCCAAATGTGATGACTGCAGCAGTGAATACACTCGAACATCTACATTTATGGTAAGTGTACACAGCTGTACTTTCCCAATACATTGGTTATTTTGCCAGCTTCCTCCAATAAATTCCAGACTCCTCTTGCCTATTCTTTGTACCCCCTAATTGTAGTTATCCCTATCTGCAGAATCTCCTTCCTTCATTGCTGTGATGGCTTAGTTCTTGGTGTACTGTGTACTACTTTGAGTATAATACAATGTTTGATTGCCGTGAAGATATTAGATACTGTTGTCTGTGCTGGCATGACTGGCTGAAGTTTTGTAAATGATTGTAGCTTGTCCTGTGTTGCATATGCCGGCATGATTAGTTATAGTTTTGTAGGTGGGTTTATGTCTTGATTGTCAAACTGATTTGTGCAGAATGCTTGAATGTCAGGCAGTGATGTTCTTCGTCTTTCACTGTTGCAGTCATCACATTATGTTATCTGCCTGCAGGTAGCCCTCAGCCGGCCTGAATACCTGAGTCTTTGGATTTCTTTGTCAGATGCTGTCGCTTCTTCCATGACGTCAAGTCGTCAGGGGTATAATACATGCAGCCGACGCCATTACATCAGTCTTTCTTGCCGTGCAGTGCCCGCAGCAGAAGCTGTTCGTATGTGCCGGTCGTCCGACTTCTGAAGTTTTCGTTTTCGAGTTTCAGACTTGAAGTCTTCAAAAAGGTAAGTACCCCATTGGGGATAGTTTTTTCTTGCTTTAACCAATTTCAGAAAAAATTAACAATAGTCTTGCTTGGGGAAAGCAAATACCTCATAGAGATTTTCATTTTTACTGCATCACCTGTTTAGGACCAGACCATGAGATCCCTCGCTGTCGGATTTTTGCCTTGTTCAATGCACAAACTATTCATCGTTGTGCTATTTTTGTAGCTAAATACTTTCGTTCTCGATCTCTGTATTCCGAAATGGCTTCGTTTAGCCATCCGACTACCGATCTTCCGAAAAAAAACGTAAGGATAAAGACAGAGATAGACCGCATAGGTCCAAAAATGCTGACGATGCTTCCGTTAAGCTAGTTGCCAGTCCGCCAGTACTCAGTGAGGCGCTTTCACAGCCCCTGATACCCGCTACTACAGATTTTCAGGCCTCTGCTGAGACCCATTTGTAGTCCGGTATGCCTTGAGATGCTTCTTCTACTATGGAACCTGCGGATGTCTCTACCTTGGATGGGTCTGGAGCCTCTCTGCAGGCACCGGCTTCTGAGGGTGTATTCAGGCTTACCGATTTTCATATTAAACCGACGACTTTGTTTCAAGCTAAGAATACTGAATTCCTCATGCCTAAAGCTTGCACTATACCTAGAAAACTGATGACCAAAGCGCATTCTCAGGCCCATGTGCCACAAAACCAAATGATTAGAATGGCTGAAGTCCTTATTGCCATAATTGGGGGAAGCCAGCCTTCCCCCTCTGAGACCTAGAACTGATTTTCTTTCTGATTCTTCTGATCAGGAATCTGATATCTCTGTTCCTTCTGACTACCAGGATTTATTCTTATCTACTTATGAGGATGCTGATGCAGAGGATTCCATTCCCTCTGCTTCCCCTCCAAAAGATTTTTCTTTTGGTGAAACCTTGCATACCCTTAGGGAGTATTTCCGCTGGGAAAGTCAGGACTATTCTCAGTCCAAAAAGTGACTTGGGGAATTTTTACACCTGCCTCAACACAGGCCTCTAGCTATCCCTCCTGTTCTGGAGATTGTAGATGATGTTTTCTTGGAATCCAGCCTTACCCTAGACATTTTGCCTCCAGCTCCCAGGAAACCTGAAGGGGACTACAGAGTACCTGACTCTCTCAAATTCCTTTTCAAGAATCCTACTGCGGATCCAGAGATGATTTCCCATGGACCTAAAGGCATTAAGGCTACTACTGCCAAAATCCTACCCCTTCGGATAGGGACTCTACAGCTTTAGACAGATGGGGTACAAAGGTATATACTTCTGCTACTTTGGCCATTAGGGCTTTAAATTGCCAATTTCATATGTTAAAGTATCAGCAGCATATTATGGGACTTCTTAAACAGAAAATGATGTTGATTCCTGACTGTGCTGAACACAAACATTTACAAGAGTTCATGCATTCTGCTGACCAAGTTGGTAAACATACTTTGCAATGTGGTTTTGATGCTTTAGTAGCATCTTGCAGGGCTGCTATCACTGGGTCTGTACTTAGAAGGCATGCTTGGCTTAAGGAACAAAACTTGCCAGATCATGTTAAAGCCTGCTTACTGGATGCACCCTTAAACCAAGAGTGCATTTTTGGCAACAAAGCAGTAGTAGTCCTCAAAAGGATGGAGGAAAAAGCTAAATCTATGCAAACTGTTAAATATTTATTACAAGTACAGCTACCTAGATTCATTAGGCATTGGCCTTCAAAGAACTGGTCCTTTCCAGTCCCTTCCAGGCCTTCTCAGTCCAAACCCAGGAGCAGCAGACCACCAAGACTTCAGTCTCAGGCTATGCACAGAGCTAAGGAATGCGGGGCTCACACTTCCAAAGCAGGGAGTAGTAAGCCACCCCCCCCCATGGAAAAATGGCACAATGCCTTATCATTAACTCTTCCAAGCCTTGCTGAACTACTTGTTCCCTTAGGAGGAAAGCTCACCCTGCATGCAAAAAGCTGGGAACTCATTACCCAAGACAAATGGGTTTTAAACGTAGTTTCACTAGGATGCAGATTTCATTTCCACTAACTCCCAACCACAAGTGGATGGCCGGACCTCCCCCCAAATCATTGGGTGGATGCCCAAAAACAAGTGCTTTCTCTCCTCAGTATCAGGGCTATTCAACAAACCTATCCTGGGCCTGTCTATTCTCAACACTTTTCTGGTGGTTCCAAAATTCAGAATGCTAACTCTTCAACAGCTTCTTCCTATGCTAGCCAAGGATGCTTGGCTGGCAACCCTAGACTTTAAAGAAGCTTAGCTGCACATCCCAATAAGGGAATCCTGCAGGAAATACCTACGCTTCAGGGCAGGCTCCATGCTTATCTACTGCGCCCAGGGTATTCACAAAGTGCCAAGCTCCAGCCATTGCATTTTGCAGGCAGAGAAATATTCAGATTTACCCATACTTGGACGATTGCCTGATTCAGGCAGAGAGTCAGGACTTGCTTTTGCAACACCTGACATTTTTAAAGAGACTTCTAACCTCACTGGGGTACACCATCAACGAGAAGAAATCACACCTATTACCATGCCAACAGATTGCATTCCTGGGAGCAAGCTTGAACACAACTTCCCAGATGGCATTCCTCACTCCAGAGAAACAAGTTTTTATTTGACAACCTACTTCAACCTACTGGCCACAAAAACCCAGCTATCTGCAAGGAAAATTCTGCAAGCCCTGGGGTTCATGGCCTCTTGCATTCTGTTAATTCCATATGCAAGACTGTACATGAGAAAACTTAAGTGGTATCTAAAAAGTCTATGGTGTCATCATTCTCAGGACCTGGAAACAATGATTCCTATCTTTCCTTGTCTAAGGGCAGAGCTCCTTTGGTGGGCAGAGGCCTGCTACCACAACAAGGGACTCCCTTTCACTCTACCCCCTGCTGCCCAAACCCTGACAACAGACTCATCAGACTATGCATGAGGGGCTCACATGGCAGAGCAGTGCATTCAGGGCAAATGGAACCCAAACAGATGCACCTGCATATCAATCAAAAAGAAATGTTAGCGGTACAGAATGCTCTGATACCCTTCAAAGACCTTATTCTTCCAGGACAACTATTGGTAAAGACAGACAACACCACAGTCTCATGGACCCACACTAATGGAAACTGGAGCCCAAAATATTCAAGCTCTTGAGGAACAATCGGAGGACACCAGAGATAGACCTGTTTGCCTCCCCTCAGAACTACCAGTTGAACAAATTCTGCACCAGAACTCCCCACAGTCAAGCTTGGAAAGTGAATGCCCTGCCCTTTACCTGGGAAAGCCACTCAGTTTATGCCTTTACCCCTCTGCCTCTCTCCTCAAAGGTTCTACTTAAGATCCAACAGGACAAGCCAAGGACAATACTGATTGCACCAGACTGGCCACGCCAGCACTGGTACCCTCTTTTGCGCATTCTGACAGTGCTACAACCATGGCTTCTGCCTCGGACTCCTTTCCTGCCGTCCCAGCAGGCAGGCCAGATTCTGCACCCTCAGCTTCAAACCCTGAACCTTGCAGCCTGGCTAATTCCCGGAACTCACCTCTAGCAACCCTCAGTAAGCAGGTGCTGGATGTCATTCTTGAGGCATGGAGGCCTAGTACTAGAAAATCCTATTCAGAAAAGTGGAAAAGATATTGTTCCTGGAGCCAGGCTCAAGGGATGGGCACACCGGTGCCCAGTTTACCTCATATTCTAGATTATTTAACAGAAATGCTCCACAAGTGACTATATTTCTCATCAATTCAGATTCATGCCTCTGCCATTTCAGCACATTATAATACTGAGCCACCCCTCTTCTCTCATCCCCTGCTAAAACAATTCCTTAGAGGGGGCCAAAAATTTAAGACCCCCCCCGGAGCGCTCCCACTCCAGCCTGGGACCTTAACTTTGTATTGGAAAAACTCACTCTTCCCCACTTTGAACCAGCTGCTGCAGCAGAGTTGAAATTCCTTTCTTGAAAAACAGCCATCAGTCACTTCAGCAGGAAGTGTCTCTGAACTGCAAGCCCTCATGGCAGTGGAATCCTTCATTATCTTCCATGCGGACAGGGTTTCCCTCAGGACTAATCCATCCTTTATGCCCAAGGTGGTGAATAGTGTGGCTATAAACCAGTCCATTCATTTGCCTACTTTTTTCCCTAATCCTCAAAATAAAGGGGAAAGGATACTGCATTCTCTGGACATGCACAGACAGCTTAGATTCTATTTGGACAGGGCTAGGCCTCTCAGAAAATCTGACCAGCTGCTTGTTAGCTTTTCTGCAGGGGCAGAGAGGGGAAGGCCATTTCAAAGCAAACGATTTCCAAATGGATAGCCCATTTCATCCATTTCTGCCACACGCACCATGGAAAACCTACCCCACAGGGAATAAGATCACATTCCACCAGGGCTGCATCTATCTCTGTGGCATTTCTCTGAGGAGTCCCTATCAGGGACATCCTGGAAGCTGCTACCTGGAGCTCTGTACATACTTTCACCAAGCATTATCATGTGCCTATCTTTTCTAAATCCAGAGCTGGATTTGCCACAGCAGTCTTACAGGGCCTGATTGCTAGCCCTAATGCTCTTTAACTACCTACACCCTTCCTTTGCTTTGGGAATCAATCCAAATGTGATGACTGCAACAGTGAAACACGAAGAACATAGTACAGTTGTGTACACTTATCTTAAATGTAGATGTTCGAGTGTATTCACTGTTGCAGTCCTGGTTACCCTCCCTCCAGCCCCCTGACTTCTCTTAACTTTTACCTTTCCTTTTTGTTTGGCATATATTATATCTTGTGTATTTGCTTTTTGCTGAGGGTGTACCATACAATAAAATTGTTTCCTATTGTGGGGGCACCTGACATCTGGGGCATGAAAAACTGATGTAATGGTGTCGGCTGCATGTTTTATACCCCTGACGACCTGACGTCATGGAAGAAGCGACAGCATCCGATGCAGAAATCCGAAGACTATGGTATTCAGGCCGGCTGAGGGCTACCTGCAGGCAGATAATCCAAATGAGAGGACTGCAACAGTGAATACACTCGAACTTCTACATTTATAGTAAGTGAACACAACTATACTTTCTTCTAGCTGAGTAGATTTTTTTTTTTCTTTGTTAAAGAGATTTCTGAATGTATGTTATGGCAGAGTCAGCTGACCTAGATGTGATGTCATTGTGTGCCAGTCCTGGGAGAATAGAAAATCTTCACTGCAGCTGTTTGTTTACTTTTCAGTCTGATGTGAGAGAGTAGAATTCTCATAGCAGCTTCCTATTACTTTTAAAAAAATCTGCTATAAAATCATTTTCTGAGTCAGTTAATGTTTAGTAGTTGTTTCCAGAGATGTTCAGCCGTAGTAGTCCATTTGTTTCCAGAGTAGATGTTTCAGTTGCTGAGGACAGACAACATCCTGGAGTATGGGTAAAATTCCTAATCTTGCCATGCAGAAGTAAGGATATAATCTTTCCTTGCTGAGTTATGTAGACTAGATGGGGGCAGTTAATCTTCAGGTAGTCAGGGAACTGCAGATAGAGTTTTTTTAAAAATCAGTGTGAGATCTATTCTACAGTATTATTTTCATATTTCCTATGTGTGAAACTGTTTGTTGGAATCAGTTATTCAGTATTTACATGTTTTAAATCATTTTATTTATTAAATATTTTACTACTACTCTTTGTGACTGGTTATTTTTAGTGAATACTTTTAATAACTTGAGAATGTTTATGCTTACTGTGATAATACCAGGACCACTACGGAAAGTCTTACTGCTCCGGTTACATGTTAGCAATTGTAGTAATATCTATTTTACCCAATTTAATTGAGCACCCCTTTTGATGGGTATTGTAGTATTTGACTCGTGTAATTTTGGTAAAGGGACACTGGAGGTAAATCTGTGTCCGTCTTTCCCAAGAGTGTGTGTGTATGTGTGGATATCAGACGTTTAAGAGTGTGTGTGTGTGTGTGTCAGATACCTTGGACTGGGACACAGTGCTCTGGAGACTTATTTGGGGAACTGAAATGAAGCATATAGTCCAGTCCCAGGTTTGGAGTCTGTTCCCTTTGTACTGTTAGGGGAAATTGTGTATTAGTATCCCTGCTTTTAGTGACACTCCCTTATCAGAGACAGTGGTGAGGATTGAGGCTCCTTAGTTACTGCCCTGGGGTAAAGAGGGATTGTGAAAAAGTGGTGGCAGAGGTGTGGGATTTTAATTGAGCTTTAAAAGTCTGTGGGTAGTTGTCACCAACGTGTGCACTCTCAACACCTACAAGGGAAACATACAGAGTTTCATCGTCACAGTAGATGTTCTTCATGTTTCACTGTTGCAGTCATTACATTTGGGTAATCTGCTGGCAGGTTGCCCTCAGTCAGCCTGAATTCCAAAGTCTTGGGTCCTGCGTCGGTTGCTGTCTTCTCTTCCATGACATCAGGTCGTCGGGGTATAAAACATGCAGCCAGTGCCATTTTCTTCAGTCTTTCTTGCTGCACGGTGCCCGAAGCAGAAGCATTTCGCAATTGCCGGTCGGCCGACTACTGAAATATTCGAGTTTGAGTTTCATAACTGAAGTCTTCACTAAAGGTAAGTACCCCGTTGGGGAAACTTTTTTTCTTGCTTTTTACCGATGTCAGAAAAGGTTTAATAATTGTATTACTTGTGGGAAGCAAATACCTCTAAAGGATTTCCATTTATACTGTATTCCTTGTCTAGGCCCTGATCACAACATGCCTGGCTGTTGGTTTTGAGCTAGATTTAACCCACGCACTATTAAGCGTCGGTATATTTTTGCATCAGAGTATTTTGGAAACAGATTTAACTGCCCAAAAATGTTGTCTGATAGCAATCCGACTACCGGAGTACATAAAAAAACACAAAGAAAAGGACAGAGAAAGGCAGTCAAGATCCAAAACCGACGACGAAGCTTCTCCTAGGCCAGTCACCGGTTCACCTGTACTCAGTGAGGCGCTTTTGCAGCCCCTGATACCCGCTACCTTCGAGTCGCAGGCCTCTGCCGACACCCATGTGGAGTCTGGCATGCCACAAGATACTCAAGGTATTGGACCGACGGATGTATCTTTCTCGGATGTGTCCGGAGCCGCTGAGCAGGCACCGGCTTCTGAGGGTGTATTCAGACCTCAACATTTATATATCAAACCGACGACAGCTGCAAAACCAAAGGCAAAGACAACTTCTAAAACTAAAAAAACGATGCCTGAGCCCACGTGCACAGGCCTCTATGCCTAAAAAACTGACTATGAATCTTCAGATCAGTTTTCTATTTCTTCTGATCGGGAATTATCTATACCTCCCTCTGAGGATTCTGATGCTGAGGAGTCTACTCCATCTGCATCTCCTTCAGAGGATTATTCATTTGGAGAAACCTTGTATACTGGGAGAGTGAAGACTTCTCAAAATCAAAAAAGAGGCTCATGGATTTCCTTCTTCTCCCATAGCTCAAGCCTTTAGCCTTTCCCCCTGTTATAGACATTGTGGATGATGTGTTTTCTGAGTCAAGCTTGACCCCTGACTCCTTACCTCTGGCCCCCAGTAAGCCTGACAGATATTACGGGGTCCCTGACTCACGTAAATTTTTATTTAGTAACCCTGCTGCTGACCCTGAAACTATTTCACAGGGTTCAAAGGGAGTTAAGGCCTCAACAGCAAAAAACCCTACCCCCTCTGACAGAGATTCAAGGGCACTAGACAGATGGGGAAAAAAGGTTTATACATCTGCAACCTTGGCAGTCAGGGCTTTAAACTGTCAATTTCACACGCTTAAGTACCAACAACATATTATGGGATTGCTGAAACAGAAAATTATGTTGATTTCAGAATGTGCAGAAAATAAAGAATTGCAGGAATTATTGCATGCAGCTGAGCAAGTTGGAAAGCATACTTTGCAATGTGGTTTTGATTCCTTAGAGGCCTCCTGCAGGGCCGCAATTACTGGATCTGTGATTAGGAGGCATCCCTGGTTAAAGGAACAAAATTTACCTGATCATGTTACAGCTAAATTCTTAGATGCACCTTTACAGCATGATTCTTTGTTTGGTATTAAGGCAGAAGAGGTTTTAAAGAAAATGGAAGACAAAGCTAAATCTATGCAAACTGTTAAAGACTTCTTACAAGTGCAGCCACCAAGATTCAGTAGACACTAGCCTACAAAAAAATTGGTCCTTTCCTGTGTCAGACAAAGCTCAAATGGGGTAAATCCAGACGCCAAAGGGTTCCAGATACCAGGCGCAAGATTCATACAGGTCAAAGCAATGGGGCGCAGCTACCTCCAAATCAGGGGGAGGTAAAGCGCAAACCTACAGAAACCAGTCCCAATGACTTCCCTCTGCCTACACCAAGCACTTCTCTTTTGACAGCACCCTTAGGGGAAAACTAGCACTTTTTGCTCATAATTGGCAGTTAATAACCCAGGACAAGTGGGTACTACACATAGTATCACAGGGATACAGATTTCCATTTCCACACTCTGCCAATGGCAAACGGTTGGCCAGATCTGCCCAAAAATCAATGGGCAGAGGCACAGAGGCAGGTTGCGTCCCTCATGGATATGGGGGCCATTCAACCAGTACCAGAACAGGAAAAAGGACAAGGTTTTTACTCAAGACTGTTCTTGGTACCCAGAAAGGGCAAGGCCTGGCGGCCAGTACTGGATTTATCAATTTTGAACACATACCTGGACATTCCAAAATTCAAAATGCTGACTTTGCAGCAGCTTCTGCCCATGCTGGGAAAGAATGCATGGCTGGTAACATTAGACCTAAAAGAGGCATACCTGCATGTCCCAATCAGACAATCATGCAGAAGATACCTCAGATTCAAGGCTGGCTTTATGCATTACCAATTCTCTGCACTGCCCTTTGGCTTATCTACTGCGCCCAGGGTCTTTGTGCCTGGCACCAGTAATTGCATTTTGCAGACAAAGAAGTATACAAATATATCCTTACTTGGATGACTGTCTTATTCAAGCAAAGAACAAGGACACTCTTCTTCGACACCTGGTGTTTTTGAAAAGGCTTCTAACATGCCTAGGGTACACTATAAACGAAAATAAATCACAACTGGTACCCTCTCAAAAGATAACATTCCTGGGTGTAAGCTTGAATACAACTGCCCAGATGGCTTACCTTATGCCAGACAAACAAAGGCAGCTGACTACTTACTTCAAACTGATGGCAACAAAAACCCAGTCTTCTGCAATACAAATTCTGCAGGCTGTGGGCTTCATGGCATCCTGCATCCTACTAATTCCATATGCAAGACTGCATATGAGGAAACTTCAGTGGTACCTAAAAAGTTTATGGAGTCAACATTTACACAGTCTGGAAACAATGATTCCTCTCATTCCCTGCCTGCAATAGGAGTTACTATGGTGGGCCAAGGCCTGTTACCAAAACATGGGACGGCCCTTCACTCTACCCCCTGCCAGCCAAACCTTAACAGCAGACTTATCAGATTATGCCTGGGGGGCCCACATGGCAGGAAGATGCATTCAGGGCATATGGGCACCAAATCAAATGCATCTACATATCAACCAGAAAGAGATGCTAGCTGTTCAAAATGCCCTTACAGCCTTCAAGGACTTACTTCATCCAGGACAACTACTGATAAAGACAGACAACACCACAGTCATGTGGTATATAAACAAGCAAGGGGGCACACACTCTTAACCCCTTTGCAGATTAGCCATGGCACTGTGGGACACAGCTTTGACCTACCAAATACATCTTCAAGCTCAATTCCTGCCAGGAAAACAAAGCAGTCTGGCAGACGATTTAAGCAGAAACCTTATGGATCCTCACGAGTGGAAACTAAATCCACAAGTCTTCAGCATGATAACAGAGAAATGGGGGAGCCCAGACATAGATCTATTTGCCTCTCCTCAAAATTATCAACTGAAAAGATTCTGCACAAGGACTTATCAGAGACAAGCATGGAAAGTGGACTCCCTATCCTTCAGTTGGGAAAACCTATCAGTTTACGCCTTTCCTCCTCTGCCTCTTCTACCCAAGGTCCTCCTAAAAGTCAGACGAGAAACCAAAGATGATATTAATTGCTCCGGGCTGGCCCCGCCAATACTGGTGCCCAGTTCTAAGGAACTTGTCTCAATACTCAGCTTGGACCTTGCCTCAAACACCACAACTACTGTCCCAGCAAAACAATCAGATCCTGCACAATCAACTACAGACTCTGAAAATGGCAGCATGGCTAATCAGGTAATCATACAAACAACACCTCTCAGTAAAGCTGTGATGGATGTCATTTTGAAAGCCAGAAGGCCTAGTACTAGAAAATCATACGCTGACAAATGGAAAAGATTCTGTGCTTGGAATCAAGCACAAGGAACTGATACAGCAGAACCAAATATTCCTCAGATATTACAATACTTAACTGAGATGCTTGACAAAGGCCTATCTTTCTCATCAATCAAAATCCATGCCTCTGCCATTTCGACTCATTATAACACGGAGCCACCAATCTTTTCTCATCCTTGACTAAAGCAGTATCTTAGAGGAGCCAAAAATTGAAGGCCCCCTAGAAGATCACCATTGCCTGCATGGGACCTCAATTATGTGTTGGAAAAACTCACCCTGCCTCCATTTGAACCAGCTGCTACCACTGATATAAAGTTCTTATGAAAGACAGCTCTGCTACTAGCAATTACTTCAGCAAGAAGAGTTTCAGAGCTACAGGCCCTCATGGCTGTAGAGCCTTTTATCATATTTTACCTGGACAGGGTGTCTGAGGACAAATCCTACTTTTATGCCTTAGGTGGTTTCCACTGTGGCTCTTAACCAAACAATTCATCTGCCAACTTTTTATCCAAATCCGCAGAACAAAGGGGAGAGAATTCTGCATTCCTTGGATGTTCACAGACAGCTAAGATTCTACTTGAGCAGGACTAAAGCTCTAAGAAAAACTGAGCAATTACTAGTGTCATATATGCTGCAGGATCAGAAGGAAAAGCTATTTCAAAGCAGACAGTTTCAAAGTGGATTAGCCACTGCATCCATTTCTGCTGCTTACACCATGGTAAACCTGTGCCCAAGGGTATTGGGCCTCATTCCACCAGAGCTGCAGCTACTTCAGCAGCCTTTCTCAGAGGAGTACCAACCAAAGACATTCTAGAGGCTGCTACTTGGAGTTCTGTTCACACCTTTACAAAGCATTACCATTTGCCTCTCTACTCTAAGTCCAGGGCAGGCTTTGCCACTGCAGTGCTGCAGGGCCTTATAGCCGCACCTAATGCTGTTTAGCTCCAGCCTCCCAAGCATAGCTTTGGGATTCTACCCAAATGTAATGACTGCAACAGTGAAACACGAAGAACATAGTACAATTGTGTACACTTACCATAAATGTAAATGTTGAGTGTATTCACTGTTGCAGTCCAGGTTACCCTCCCGCCATCCTCCTGTCATTCTGACGTTTATCTTTCCTTCACTATCTTCTACAACCTATGTTGTGTATTTGCTTGTAGATGAAGGTAAAGTTTATATCGATGCATGTATTGATATATATATATATATATATATATATATATATATATATATATATATATAATATAAAATATTGCACCTGACATCGGGGGCAAGAAAAATTTAAAAAAAAATGGCGTCTGCTTCATGTTTTGTACCCCTGATGACCTGACGTCATGGAAGAGAAGACAGCAACCGACGCAGGACCCAACACTTTGGAATTCAGACCGACTGAGGGCAACCTGCCAGCAGATTATCCAAATGTAATGACTGCAAAAGTGAATACACTTGAACATCTACATTTATGGTAAGTGTACACAACTGTATTTTTTATTTTTAGTCACTTTAGATGTTTAGGGTGAGTGGTACTTGCTTGGGCAGTTGACACCAGTCAGAGCTTTGGGTGGGAACCCATTCCAAGTACCTTTGTCCATTGTTCACCTTGACTGAGAGGGTGGAAAAGGGAACAGGCAGGTGGGTGTGTTTGAGGATATCTATGTAGATGTCTTAAAAGGGAATGATTTTGATAATTTAGTACTTTGAGCGCATGCGGTCACACTGAGTCTGACTTCAAGACCGGCATGTAGGTCTGGTAGCCTGGGGTAGACCTAAACAGATCCCATGCCTTAAGCTGGGGCTGGTGATGTGGCTATTTCAGGGAGGAAGCTATCTTGTAGTAGTTTATTAGCCTGAAAGTGAGTCCCAGCTGCTAGTAGGTACTGGTGTTCCTGTGGGCATGATGACTGCAAGGACAGAGGTGAGTGGTAGTATCCAGGCTGACAGTGATGCACCGCTGTTAGAAGATACTAGGCTTCCTGTGAATGGGAAGCTGTGAGTGGATCCTACTTTGCGAGGCTTGAGAGAGGTATATAAGGAGGCATCTGATGCTCAAAAAAAAGAGGGAGTGTGTATATTGGAACAAAGGGTTACTGTACAGAGTGTGGACGCCTGAAGGAGGGGTAAAGGGTGAGGTAATACAGAAGTTGGTAGAGCCCAGAGCCTACTGTCTGGCACTTCTAGCCGTAGCCAGTGACATTCCTTTTGCAGGTCATATGGACATAAAGCATACTATAAGAGATGCATTATGTAAAACTTTTATTGGCTTGGGATTGCAAAGGATATAACAGGGTACTGCAAGACCTGTAAGCAATGTAAAAAAAATAGGTAAGGCAGGAGACAAGGTCAAGGCTCCATTGATGACTTTGCCTCTGATTGAAGTGCAGTTTCAGAGTGTAGCTATGAATATCGTGGAGCCTCTGAGTACTCCCAGTTCTACAAAAATATAAAGGAAGTAAACCACCACAAGTTAAGATTCCAAAGTTAAAAATGCCTTTTTTTATTAACAAAAAGTTAGCACTTTCATGCAATAAGCACTTCCTCAGACCTAAACATTTAAAACAAACTCCATCCTTGCATACATAATAAAAACAATTAATTTATATAGCACCCAGTAATTAGCATCTAAATAAATGAATGCCTCAATTTGTGTAATTTCAGAATTGGCTTAAGGGGAACACCATCATTCAAGCCAAAAAACTATTCTGCTTGTAATTATCTATTTTGTTTCAGCAGCTTCAGTTCTCTCTCTCAAAGGACCACCCCTTAAATTCTTATGTACAAACTAGCACTTGAAAGACAAAAGAGTGGGCAGGATTTACTTTAAAATGTTTAAAAAGTGCAATAGAATCAGCATTCCTCCTAATTTCACCCAAGTGTTCTAAAATTCTGTTTTTCAAACTAAGATTTGTTTTACCAAAGTAAAAACATAAACAGTCATTACAAGTAGCCAAGTATACCAAATACTGACTCTTGCAGCCAGCATAAAATTTAATTTCAAATCTTTTTAGTTGATGAGTGGATAAAATAATTAACTTCCGAGATGAAGCTGCAAAATTTACAGCTATGGCAAGGACATGTACCCATTCTGTTAGAAAGTATTGGCTTATTCAAATTTTTATTTCTGGCTTAACATAACCTGTGTTTTAAAGGTTTGTTCTTAAAAGCAAAACTAGGTTTTTCACCAACTAAATTCCTAACACGATTGTCCATTCTTAACTATATCAACAGGGAAAAACAAGACAGATAATGTAGTGTGGACCACAGCCTGTGAGCAGGCATTCCAAAAGCTTAAAGGGGCTTTAGGAAGACCCCCTTCTATTAGCCAGTCCAGATTACAGCAATGCCAGTGCAGAAGGATTATCAAGACGTTATAGCTTGATGTGTTTTTAGACAACCCCATTTTTCTCAAGCAACAATTTCAAGGGTCACTTGAAAATCTAGTTTGAGTGTTCAAAGGGGAGAAATGCAAGGATATTTAATATAATTGTCTGTGCATGGCATGACTGGATGAAGTTTTGTAAATAATTGTAAATGAGTGGTGATTGCCCTGTATTGCATATGACTAGCTGTAGTTTTGTAGGTGGATTTATGTTTTTGATTGTCACTCAGATTTGTGCAGGATCTTTGAATGTCTGGCAGTGTTCTTCTGGCTGACCAAATGTACATGTTTTTAAGAGAATTCTGAATGTATGCTATGCCGGAGTCAGCTGACCTAGATGTGATGTAATTTTGTGCCAGATCTGGGAGGATAGATTCTTCAGTGCAGCTGTTTATTTACTTTTCAAAGTCTGATATGCGAGAGTAGAGTTCTCATAGCAGCTTCCTGTTACTTTTAAAAAATCTGCTATAAAATTAGGTTCTGAGTCAGTTAATGTTCAGTAGTTGTTCTCAGAGCTGTTCAGCAGTAATAGTCCAGTTATTTCTAGAGTAGTTTGTCACTGAGGACAGACAACAGCCTGTAGTGTGGGCATAATTCCTCATGTCTTGGAGAAGTAAGAGTATAATCTTATCTTGCTGAGTTATTTAGATTGGGTAGGGACAGTTAATCGGGGAGCTACAGCTAGAGATTTTCTAAAATTAGTGAGAGATCTATCCTACAGTATTATTTTCATATTTCCTGTGTGTGAAACTGTTTATTGGATTCAGTATTTACATGTTTTAAATCATTTTATTTATTATTAAATATTTAACTGCTTCTCATTGTGGCTAGTTATTTAGTGAATACTTTTAGTAAATTGAGAATCTTTGTTATACTCGTGATAACGCCAGGGCCAATCTGAAAAGCCTTACTGCTTGGGTTATGTGCCACTATTTTTGTCTATATCTGTTTTACCCAATTTAATTGAACACCCCATTTGATGGGTATTATGGTATATGACTGGTGGCAGCCATTACCTTGTAATTTGGACAAAGGAACACCTCAGGTAAATTTGTGTCAATCTTTCACAAGTATGCGGGTATGTGTGGATATCAGGCATTTGAGTGAGTGTGTCAGATATCTAGACCTGGGGCACAGTGCTCTGCATTGCTTAGTATGGAGACTCATTTGGGGACCTGGAGTGAAGCATATAGTCAAGTCCCAGGTTTGAAGCCTCTTCCAAGTGTATACTTAAGGGAAATTGTGTATTACTATCCCTGCTTTTAGTGACGCTTCCTTACCGGAGATAGTGGTAAGGATTGAGTCTCCTTAGTTAAAGCCCCAGGGGAAAGAGGGCTCGCCATAATTGCTGTTATTCTCCTTAAGGATCTGCATCCAAAATACTCCTCTTTCCTTATTTCTTAAATAATTACCCCCTGCTACATCATCATCCTTTCCACTTTGAATTATAGTCTTCTGCTTGTATTTTGTATAAAAACCCTAACTCTGTATCTCTAAAATGTCCCTTCAAATCAGGTAACCCTAAACCTCCTTGTTCTATTGGAAGGATCAACTTATGCCACTTGACTCTTGCCCTCTTCCCTTACCAGATAATGTCCTTCAACTCTTTATTAATCCACAACTTTTTCTCAGATTGTTATAAATATGCCTGACCTATGCTTAAAACTAAAAGGAATAAAAACATTTTTACTGCTTGTGTCTTGCTATCCATATCCATAGGCAAGAACTTCCAGATTTCTCAGTTTTTGTATTAACTTTTGTTTTTAATCTCTTTCCACGTATCCCTAGCTGCCACAATAGAATCCCTTTTAACCCATTCTTCTTATGTCCCCATATATTGCTGAACCAGTTCATGTGTGGGTGCATAGTTTGCAGCCATAACCCTTTTCTGTCTTCATTAATTTTGTACCCTGAAAAAAAAAAAGTCTCAGAATGTTCCATAAAGCTGAATGCCTTTTTCTCGCTCTATCATTTATAAAATAATAATCTGATGTTGTCAATCTTCATTCATTCATGACAGTTGGGTTTCAGTTCTGTCCTTGGAACCAACTCTGCCAATGTAACAAGCTTGTGCCAGCCAGAAACTCTCGAGCTAAGGTTACTCATAGTGCCCTTTTTCACTTTAAATCTTGTTTGTCGCATAGAGTTTCAAGACGGGTCAGGCCTGCTGTCAAGCTAAGTGTTGATATTTTTTCACTATTTCGCTAATTTTTCTGTCTTAAACGTTTTTATTTCTAGTCTGTCATATATATATTAAACTAGTGTGTGAGTGCTGTTTATCTTCCGTTATTAATGTTTTTAGTATTAATTTTTTTTTTTTTTTTAATATACCATAGTTTGTATTGGCCCCTCCCTTCCCACTTACCTTTGGTAAATTCCCTAATACCATCACTGATACTTTTTTTCCTTTTTCTACTCTTATAGGTATTTCTACATTGCCATTGTTGGTATGTAAAAAAAAAAAAAAAAATCTTCCGCTTGCTTTGCTTTCCTCTCTATCACTGTCTGTCTGTGTGGGTGATTATCTGAACGACTTTGTCAGTTTTTTTGACATGGCTGACAAAAAAGGTACTACAGGTTTTAAACAGTGTAACAAATGTGGCAGGAAGATGCCCAACTCGAATAGTCATCTTTCCTGCGTATATGGTTTAAGTGCCACATCTACAGGTCCAACCTCCGTGCGAGCTCTATAAGGGCTTTAGTGCTCGCACCCTAACAGAGCGTAAGAATAAGTTGATCTTAAGGGGTTTATTAAAAAACCCTTTCTCGGAGGCTTTGTTTGAGGCGGAGGTGTCAAAATCTTCAAAGGAAGAAACAAGAGGAGCCGTTCAGTTCCAGCTTCTCCTTATTCACACGAACTGAAAACTTCTAAAGGCCAGGTTCATACTGAATTGAAGACTAAACCTAAATTGGCACCATCTGTCTTGGCACTGGAGCTGAAGACCCCCTCCATGGTGCCATCCTTAACTGCAGAACAGACTACTACAGTCGCCATGGTACCGACCTCTTCCACGGCACCTGGTCATTCGACCACAGTGCCGAAGGTCGAAATCCTAGCCAGGATTCAATATTCCCAGTCTGTTGACCCCTTTGTTGGACAGCAGTTCAGTCCCTTTATTGACCAACCAGAATCTCCATCGGGAAAGTCCATTCATTCCAGCAGGAGCCTTTTGAAGCTTGATGTAGTGAGACTTGTGGATCACCTCTTAGAGGCCACAGGAATTCCAACCCCATTTAGGACCACCCTCGCACCCAGAGCCGAGGTCTTTTGTCCACAGACTCCAACTTATCTTCCTCCTTCAACCTCCCCGCAAGATTTGGAGCGCTCAATGCCGACGCCCCTCCTGGTGTCAGCTTCTTCGGTACTGTTGGTGGATCTCACCATGGTTCTGGAACCTACTCTGTGGACCCTGGCTCAGTCTGAGCCAACCCACGGGACCATGACTTGGCTGCCAGCACTATAATCCCTAGAACGGCACAAATTTCTTTCCACAGTGCCATCTACTGTTGCGGTTGCTTTGACAGCTTCAAGTCCTCTCGTGGCTCTTTCTGTGGAGGTGGTGTTGGAGCTGGGTGTGAACCCAGTTTCAAGGTTGTTAGTCTTTCTCAGTTCTGGGCATCCATCCCTCTTCAGGCGGGCCTGCCTTCCAGGGTATAGAGAGAGTGCTCACCTCAGCAGGCTCACAGTTGGCACCTTTGGCGCCGGAATGTTATATGTGTCCTTTGGCTTGCAGCTGTCACAGTCTACTACACTGGTGCAATGGGTACAGGAGCAGCAACATACCCTACTGCAGTGTACTGTCCCTTCGGAGTTCTCTTCAGACCTCCCCCCGTGATGAGCCACCCTGTAAGAGATTGTGCAAGAGGAAGTCCATTGATTCACCAGAAGAATCTCTCTTAGAAGATACGGAGTATGATGAAGAGGAAGATTCCCCATGGTCGCCCCTTGTAGGTGTCTCCTTTGGAGACATACTAGAGATCTTAAAGCCGAGGGGTGACTAGAAGCCCACCAACCCTTCCTCTGAGGAATCTGTCTTCTTGCAGGCTTACCGTGCCTGACCCTCTACTTCCTGGGTGACCCTGCCTACAGATAAGTTAGTCATGCTTATTGTGTAGTGTGCTTGGAAGGCCCTGGAGACCTGACAAAATACCCCCCCCCCCAGAGAATCAACCCCCACTGGTCCAGGGGTTTGGCAGTAGATGCTATGGTGGTGGCAGCAACCATGCAGAAGGAACTCGCAGAGGAGTGTCTTTCTGTCCATCCTCCAAACTGTGAGTCTCAGACGGACAGATTAGGGAAGCGGGTTTATACTTCAATGACATTTGCCATATGGTTGTTGAATTATTTGGCACATTTTACCCATCTTCAAAGGGGCCTGATCACTGACCTCTCAGGAACCTTACGTTGTCATGAGACATCACGCTTGGATGCGCTTGTGAGACTTTGCAGACCCATCCAAGTCTTCCTTCATCAATACTCATGTTGATGCTTCTTCTCTATTTGGCCCGAAAGTTAGACAAATTAGCCAGGTGTGAGAAGGATGGAAATAGCCTGTCTGCTGTGGGCGTATGTTTATCCACTCCTCAACGATCCTATACCAGGAATTAAAGTAGTGGAAAGATGTGGTTCAGGACGTCCCAAGGGCCTTTTCTTGACACACGTGGCGAGTTTTCCCCCCTGAGGCAGAGGGAACACTCATCAGCAAGACGCCTCTCCCATGGCAGAGGGGGCCCACGTAACCAGGGCTCCAGGGATTCCTTCTCTGGGCAACCCTATCGGCGCTCTTGAAGAGTGTCCCAATTGCTTGGCTCTGGAAGCATTTGGGGGAACGACTGTCTGCACCACTTAACCTGGCATTCAATAACATCAGATTCTTGAGTGCAGATAATTACCAGAGGTTGCCATATTCCCTTCGATCTTTATCCAAAGCCACAAAGGCGAATCCCAGACATTCCACCCAGTCAGAGGGAGGTAGCAGCTCAAGAAATTCTAAAGCTGCTCGAAAAAAGAGTCATCCAAACAATCCCACCAAACTAAATAGGATCCAGATTCTACTCTAGGATCTTTTTTAGTGCCAAAAGAGACAGGGGACAGGAGACCAATTCTGGACCTCAGTATCTTGAACGGGTTTGTCAGACTAGCAATATTCCGGATGGTCACTGTTCAGCCTATCTTTCCATTTCTGGAAAAAGACGATTGGATGTGCTTGATTTTCAAGATACATATTACCATATAAAAATGGATAAACGCTCCAGAAGATATCTCCGCTTGCAGCTGAGAGCCGATCATTGCCAATTTCAGGCACTGCCCTTTGGTCTCACCACAGCCCCTAGGCTGTTCACCAAATGTATGGCAGTAGTGACAGCTCACTTGAGACTGCAAGGATTCCGCGTGTTTCTGTATTTAGATGATTGGTTCCTTACCACCCCCACCAAACATCTACTGCTTCACGCCTTGCATTACACTATAGAACTGGTAGAGATCTTGGGCACCTCAGTAAACAAGTAGAAGTCAAAACTGGCACCCACTCAAAGCTTAGAATTCATTGGAGCAACATTCGACACAAGAATCCTGTCTTGGTTTCTCTACCTCATCACAGATTACAAAGGTTAAGATCCCTAGTTCCCCTGGCAAGATTCCACATGAGGCTGCTAACACACCCAGTGTCTTACCCAATCCGCATAGCAGACCATTGCAAACAAGATCTGAACTGATGGATGAAGCCAGAACAGGAGTTATGTAGTCGCCCTTTTCCACCCCCTCATCCCAGGACCGTAGTGACCACGGACGCATCCCTGATGGGGTGGGAGGGGGCATTTTCAAGGAAAAACAGTCCAAGGCACTTAGTCCCCCTTAGAGGCCATTCTGCATATCAGTGTCCTAGAGCTGAGGGTGGTGCTTCTAGCGTTGCAAGCATTCCAATCTGCCCTTCCATCTGGGACAGTTGCCATCCAGTCAGACAACATGTTGGTCATCTGGTACATCAGCAAACAGGGAGGGACCAGATCCTATCCCTTATGTCAGGAATCCTTGAGAGTATGGCAATGGGCGATAGCTTCCAACCACTTTCTGATAGCAACACACATTCCTGGGAATTCCAACTTGATTGCAGACAAACTGATCAGAAACATCCTCCTGCCTCATGAGTAGTAACGACAGTGATGTTTCATCATTGGGGTCAGCCTTACTGTGATTTGTTTGCATATCCCACAAATCACAAATGCAGCAGCTACTTTGCCCTAATCCCCTCTCAGGAGGAATCACCGAGAGACGTTGTGATAGATGATTGGCCCCTGGGACTGTTCTATGCTTTTCCTCCTCTTCCCTTGATACCACAGTTTTGAAGAAAGCATAATGGTTGAGAAGCAAAGTAATCCACATTGCACCTTATCGGCCCAGTCAAGTCTGGTTCACCTTTCTTTGGCCTCGCCTAGTTCACTGCCTGTGTACTCTGGACCCAACCCCTGGACTGCTGTCTCATCCACAGGGGCTAGTCCATCCTAACCTACCGAGTCTCAAGCTGACCGCTTAGTACCTCTACTTCTGGTAATTGCCAGGCAGAATAATTTATCTTCCACAGTACAAAAGATGCTTCTGGCTTGCCATACACCATCCACCAGGAAAATTTATTATAGTAAATGGGAACAGATTTGTGATTTGATCTCTAGAACAAAGACTTGACCCCTTTTCAGCCCCGATTCATAAAGTCTTAGAATATTTCTCAACTTGCTCCAATCAGGAGCCTCAACTTTTACTATCAGAGTGCATTTAGCAGCTATCTCAAATTTCCATAATGGCTTCAATGATCTTTCCTTGATGTCTCACCGTCACTGCAAAAACATCTTAAAGGGAGTCATACATTTAAAACCACCCTTTAAAGAACCCAATTAAACCTTGGAACTTGACATTAGTCTTACAAACATAGATTCGTCAACCCTTTCAGCCAGCAGTCACCTGTGATATAAAATTTTTGTCTTGGAAGACCTTATTGCTGGTAGCCATCACCTCAGCCAAGAGAGTATCAGAATTACAGGCCTTGTGTCTAAACTGCCAATATATAAGTTTTCACGAAGAGACAGTATCCCTTCGGACTAACCTCCTCCTTTCTACCCAAAGTTGTCTTAGATTCAAATATTAACCAGTCCATTGACCTGCCAGCTTTCTTCCCATACTTTTCAAACAAAGGGGAGTATTGTTTGCATTTGTTGGAAGTGCATAGGCAATTACACTTCTACTTAGGACTAAATCTTTCAGAAATTTGGATCAACTATTCCTGTCTTTTTCGGGTCCTAGATTAGGCAAGCTCGTTTCCAAAGTCACTTTGTCAAAATGGTTGAGAAATTGCATCACCTTTGTTTATCTACAAAATAAAATGAGTCAGTCAGCTAAAGTCAAAGCTCACTCCACCAGATTAGTTTCCACTTTCATTCAAGAGCCTCTGTGGATGTCATTTGCATAGCAACTACTTGGGGTACGCCTCATACCTTTATCACTCATTGCAAATTGGACATGGTCTCCAGGGGAAGAGCATCCTTTGGCTCAATGGTGCTCAGGAATATCCTTCCATAGGGCCTCTCAGGACATAAAGGACCGTGTCCCAACTGTCATGAATGAATGAAGATTGACAGCATCAGGTAAAGAAGTTATGTTCTTACCAAAACGTTCCGTCTGTGTTGCTGATCTTCATTTATTCTTGACATCTCACTCTCCTACCCCCCCCCCCTCCAAAGACTCCTGGTGCTTCGGAACTAGTCTTGGTTCTGTGATAGGGCACTTGCTCAGACAAAGCTTCCGCTTTATTATATTTATGGGCAAACTTGATCTGAAGGGAATTGAAGAGGGGCACTATGGATAACTTTAGCTCAAGAGTTTCTGGCTGACGGGAGCTTGTTATATCGGCCGAGTCAGTTCAGAGGATGGAACTGAAACCCATCTGTCAAGAATGAATGAAGACTGTCAACACAGATGCAACGTTATGGTAAGAACATAACTTCTTTTCATTTGCAAATAAAGCCAACATTTCTTAATTATCATACGAGTTATATCCTTGAATTTCTGAGTCCCTTATTTTCTTTGCCAGTGGTTCTAAATATAATGCAAACAACAAAGGGAAAAGGGTGAAGAGGATTACCCCTGCCTGGTTCCTCTGTTCAGGCACAACTTATTGGAGATGTTTGCATCCAGTCCCTCAAATAGCCTTATTGTATCAGGAAATACTTCCATTGCCATAAAATCTCAGTTTTCTTTGTATCAAGATCCAAAAACAAAAATGATATTTTTCTACATTCTGTTTCAATTTTTCTATTAATATTGTCAAATGTTTGTCCCCCCTCCATAAAACCACATTGATCCAAATCTATCAAGTTTGGCAACACCTTTGACATTCTTTTAGCCACTATAGACATAAATACTTCTTATTCACGGAGTAAAATTGTAATTGGCCTATATGAATCTGGATGTGATGAGTCCTTATCTTTGGTTATTACAGCCGCTATGGCTTTTTCCAGGATGTTGGTGCTTCCTTTCCTTTTAAAGTACTGTTAAATAAAACCTTCTAGATCTGTTTTCTTCCCTCTTAACTTTTGAACTTTCACCAGAATGCCATATATTTCTGGAGACTTTCTTTCAGATTGGTTGTACATCACCAATTTTATCTTCTCCTACTGTACTGTTAATTTTTGAGCCTCATGCATATTTAAGTGTTCCATAAATATTTCTGTTTGTGTTTTCTCTTGATTTATGTTCATAGGTAGGTACTAGGCTATCAGCCCAAGGGCCTACGTAAGCCTAGCCAACAAGGTTCCATGGCTTACGCCACCCAAGAAAGTTATTTTCCTGTGCCCCTGTCGAGCAGAGACACAGAAGTGATCCCAGGGAAGTATTTCCTATTTGCCATCCACTCAAGATTTTTCATGGAGTGCTAATGAAGAACTTTGCTTGACATAGATGGGTAGCTTGTACAAGAGTATAGGAAGTCTCTGGGACAGGAATCTATCCCTCCAGCGTGTCTTGTTTATTGTGGTGACAAGGTTTAGGTCTCTAGAGCATGTAGCTCGGAGGCATTGGAATTTCTTTAGGTGTAGCATGTCCCAACAGCTCTGGGTTTGACATAGCTTTATATGTTAGACAGAGATCACCTCGGAGTAGGCGATATGCTACGTAGTAAAGCTAGTGTTTTTTGAGGAGGTCAGTGTAGGGCATTTGTTTGAGGCCAGTAATCCTCTTTGTGAGGTACTTCTGTGGCCTTTCCAGCTGCTGCAGATGTCTTGTGAGGTGCATTCCAAAAGGGGCATTGTACTCTATAATGGGTCTAATGAGTGTTGAGTAGAGGGGAACAATGACCTCTTTTTTTTCTTGGATGAGAACCCTTATTTATGATGAGGTGTGCCACATAGAAGGACTTCCTGACTACTGTGGCGATGTGACTATCAAAGGAGAGACTACTGTCCACCTGAGTCCCAGGGTCTCTTATCACACATTTGGTGTTATAAGATAAAGATAAAGATTGCTGCCTATGCAGTAGTTCATTTGTGCAGAGTTTTTACCAAAGGGGATGACACTGCACTTTTTGGCATTGAGCTTGAGGCCATGGCTCGGACACCAGGCATCTGTCTCAGTGAGGCCCTTTTGTAGGATGTCCACATCATTTGGGGACTTGACTATGGCTCCTAGTTTGCAGTCATCTGCGAACTTCGTTAGCCAGAGGCCTTCTGTGTTAGCCTGTACTTCAGAGAAGTAGATACCAAACAGGAGAGGTCCCAGGACAGAACCCTGTGGTATTTCCCCATGTCTCTGCTTTATACAGATGTTCATAAATGTGTGAGGTATCTCTAACACCTGTACAGGGTCTCTGGTTATTTTTCTTGTTATAGGCTCCCTAAGTTTAGAAAAAACCCTTTCTACTTTCTGTTGCCAAAGTCACTGTGCCAAATCTTTTTGTGCTCTTGAGTTATCGTAAACAATTGGTTAAATCTCTCTCTGTTTCTGAAGTCATGCATATTGTCCTGGTGCTCCCATATTTTCTCTGCAGCACATTGCAGTTGTACCTCTTCTCTTTTTGTGAGATTCCCCACATTCTGTAATACTTAAACATTTGTGAACCCTCTAAATAATTATTGTTACTTTTTAACCATATCTCTTTTCTTTTATTTCTGTTGTATTTTTAAACTCCACTTTCATTGTATCCCACTCACTAGCTGTAACGTCTGGAGCACTTACTATCTTCCCTAATATCTCACAAATATTTTCCTATTATCCACTACCCATTTCTTAAATTATTTTCCTTTTAACAAGTAGGTGGGGAAGCTCCAGTGTCTCTTCCTTACTTCATCACCCTGCATTTTTATTTTGGTAACTATCGCCCCATGATCTGAAATAATTATTAGATGTGTGTCACATGTTCCTGTGAAATATAATTTCTGTCTAGTCTAGCCCAGTTACTGGAACCTTGAAAAATAATATGTAAATTCTGTCAGAGTTACTCCCACTGAATCCACATCTTTTCATACCAAAATATTTTCATAAATTTCTTCAGAAAACTACCCTCTCTTGTTTTATTTTCCCTTCTAGGCCCCTTCCTAAATGTATCCTCATTGTTAAAAATCAAATTCCAGGCCCCAGCTGTAAGTAATTTTCCCTGCTGAAAGCTGATTATTTGTCCCAAATGTTTTAAGCTCCATAATCACAGTTATACGTGCAATACAAGTCCATTTCAGAGTGATTGCCTTTCTTGGCCTGTAATCCCTTACTACCATAAATCTGCCATTAGTATCCCCCCCTCTTCTGTTGGTATTGACAAGTTAATATAAGTGTTTGTCTTTTCCTTTCCCTGATTTTCTACTAAATATCCATTCTGAAATCCTTTTTTTGTTTTTATCAAATTCATAAGCACGTTTCTTTCAGAATGTGTCTGCTGTATTTGCACGTTTCCCGTCTTATTATAATTAAAATGTTTTCCCTTCTTTCAGTACTTCTGAGACTATTCACATTCCAAGATAATATGGAAAATGTCATTGTAAGATGTCTTACCCCCGGATTCACAAAAGCTTGCACGGAGTGCAAGAAGAGTGTAGGAGCTCACGCCAGCAATATGTCTGCTGTGCAATCCAGGAACAGCCAGCAGGGGTGTGCACGAGAGCTGCTAAAGCTAGTCTTGCACGGGCAGCATCATGGTATTTAAATTACCTCATTTGTTGGTGAAAGCCATGCAAATGAGGTAAATTTGCGATCCAGCAAACACTAACCTGTCCGTGGAAGATTAGTGTTCCCCGCAGAAATGTACTCCGTTGGTAACGGAGTACATTTCTGCAAATCGCTAAACGGAGCTATGACAGCTCCAAATAAAGGATGCATACAGTTGAGGAAGCATGCCAGTGGCCAAATATAAGGGCATTGGCATTGCAAAATGTTTAAAAAAATTTAACATTTTCCCCCCGATCTCTGATGTTTAAGAGTAGCGCAGCACCGCGTAAACGTCCAACACTTTAAAAAACAGGAAAATAATTTAAGAAAAGCCAAAAATAGTAATTTTCACTAAAAAGCTTATTCTGCCATTCAGGTGAATGGCAGGCTGAAGACAGCATGGCTACTGACTAGTAGTTGCTAAGGGGGGAAGCTCAGTGTGAGAGATGTAACCATGCATTAATAGGCAATCCTATGCAAATGAGGATAAGGATAGTGAATCCCAATTTTTCCCAGCATGTGAGGCATGTCCCAAGAGTGTAAGATTAGGAGTAGGTGAGTGTAAGGCTAGAATGTAGGTGACATGATGGGGGGGTGTGTCAGACAGGCTGTAAGCTAATTGGACCACAGTGGCTTGTGTTTTCCCTGAGTTGCTCAGGATTGCAAAGAGACATGTCTACACTTGTCCTATTTGAAAACCTCAAACCCAGGGTGCATACTGTTGAAAGATAGGAAACGCCTTGCAAACATGCACACAGCATGTGCGCGCGTTTCCGCTTGTTTGCGCGGCGCTGCCCCGGGTGGAAACCGGCAAAAGGAAGGAAAATAAGTAGTAAGAAGTTAACCAAGGAGAACTAGCAAAGCTGCCAGGTGAAATATGTCAGAATCGGCCAGTTACACAGGCAGCAGAGTTGCCCAGCCCAGCAGTTTAAACTGTGCAAACACCCCCCCCCCGTTTTTTTCTCAAGAACTCTGCAACACTGCAGTATACAAAGACGGAAAGCTTAAAAAGCTTAAGTCAGACAAAATGTTAGGGGCTGCTCTTGCTATCATAAACCAACATGTGCAAAGTGCTGAGGGTGGTGATGTTGTGAATGCTGCTGAGCAACCCACAGTGAGGAGACGTAGAAGAGTGTACAGACCCAGGGTAACCTACCAGGGGCTACATGAGCTGGAGATAGTGGAGCGCTGTAGGGTGGACAGGGACCTCCTACAGCAAATTGTTGAACTGTGCCGGCCACGCCTCACACACAGAACCAACAGAGGGGAACCCATCCCAGTGGATACCAAGGTATGTGTTGGCCTAAGAATACTAGCTACAGGTACCTTCCAAAGACCAACTGGTGATATGATGGGGATTTCACAGGCATCAACATCCAGGGTACTCCACCAGTTCCTGGATGCCATGTCAGCACATGTCGGTGACCACATATATTTCCCCAATTCCCGTGAGGCATTGGCCAGCAATATGCATCTTTTCCACCAAATAGCACAATACCCTGAGGTAGTGGGTGCAATAGATTGCACGCACATATGCATCAAAGCACCACCCGGTGAGTGGGGTAGGGTCTACATCAACCGCAAGGGCTTCCCCTCCATCAACTGCCAGTTCGTGTGCGATGCCAGGGCATAATAATGAATGTGTGTGCTGGATGCCCTGGAAGCTATCACGATTCCCACATTTGGCATCTGACCCAGCTGTACCAGTTATTTGCCAATGGGGACATTCCCTATGGTCACCTAGTAGGGGATGCTGGATACGCACTGGAGCCATGGCTGATGACACCCATCAGAAATGCACACACACTTGAACAAGAACTCCATAATGAGGCCCACGCACAAACAAGAATCATAATTGAGCGTGTGTTTGGGATGCTCAAGTCACGGTTTCGATGCCTGGACACATCTGGTGGAGCCTTGCAGTACTCACCAACTACATGTACCCACATTGTTATGGTTTGTGCCATGCTACACAATATGATCCTGTGGAAACAGCTGCAGCAGGAACAGCATGGGGGAGGGCCAAACAGCCCCCCACCATTGCCAAGGCCTGCACAGGCACAGCTTAACTCGGAGGAGGAACAACCTGAGCCTGCCCCAGTAGGCAGAAGGAGGCGTGCCCAGTATGCCCTGGCCTTAGCAAAGAGGCAACGCATAGCACATACACTGACTCAGTAGGAACCCTGGAAATTACACCTCTCTCTGACTCACACATACAATAAAAGTGATGCCTAACTTGACACTACCTGTTTTCAATCATGTATTGGGGAATGTGCTATGTGCATCCGACATAGGCAGCCCTGTAGCACCACCTGAGGCATGACTACCCTATTTTAAGCAATATAAAGCACTGCTAAGCACATTTTACCAGTATTGAGCATATTTAAATACAATTGCGCATAGCTGCGCACAACGCTAACCAGCGCAACGTCGGGCAAAGTCTAGCAAAGTTGGGTAAACATGCTCACACCTGCTTTACTGTTCCTTAACCAGTCAGGTCTGCTCAGCAGGAAAATAAAGAGCAGTGACATGGCTCAAACTCAGGATACTGTGCGCTATAGTCACAGTACTGAACCACTAAGCCATGATAGCATTTTACTGGCACTGACGCAACTTAAGTCACTCACACGTACCAGTTGGGGGGGGGGGTCACATACGTAGCAGTCACAGCCAGCAGGACAGTTGTAGACAAACGCAAACACAAACAAATGCTGTATCATGCCCTCTGAAGAGGCATATGGGTAACCTCCCCCCAGACCTATGCAGACCGATAACAGCAGGCCAGGCAGTGTGATGTGGGTTGGGTAGGCTATGAAGTCACAAACTAATATGCGTGTAATTGGAAGCTAAGGTCTATAGTACAGTGGTATGCCTTAAGCCAGTACAATAGGCAACAGTACAGACTGAAATGGAGTACCTGACATAGCAGTGCAGGCCTAGCAAATGTTTATGTGTCCGGTGTACCCCTCATCCTATGTACACTCACAGTAACAATCAGGTGTGCCCCCCCCCCCCCGGGTAGAAATGTACAAATAATAGCTGTCCCCCCCTGTATGTAGAAATGTTGATAGGTCTTTGCAAATTGACTCATGGAAGCCCTGCAGGCACAGCGTGCTTCCTGTTGATGTACAACACAAAGATGAGCCCTGAAGTAAAAAACAACTTGATTTTTCACATACATATAGTATATATGCCCATAGTGGGCATGCTCACACACTTGGGCCATGTCTGAGTACAGCAGTGGGCCACACATATCTGGCAGTTGCAGTTCTTAATCCAGACACATGTCACTATTCACCAATCCTGCCTTGCGCACACAGTGATATGATAACAGACCCATATAATATATTGGACCCCTGTTCATAGGTTCATACTAGGCTATCTGCCCTAGGGCATTTATAAGCCTAGCCCAGAGTTTTGTGACTTTCGCCACCCCTTTAGTTTGAAGGATACTATGCCCATTATTTAGCTGTGCTTCTGTCAAGCAGTGACAATGAGGTGATCCCTGGGGTATACCTGCGATCTCCCATCCATTGGTCAAGATTTCTCTTGAACAAAGCCAGCGAGGTGCTCTGCCTCACATGTACCAGGATTTTGTTCCACAGCATAGGGAGTCTCTGGGTGATGAATCTGTCCCTCCAGCACGTCCTATTTATGACCGTGTCAAGGTTCAAGTCTCATGCTCTTGTAGATCTGGTGGATTTAGATTTTTTGAGGTGAAGCATGTTCATTAATTCCGGGTTGGACATGGCCTTGTATGTCAGGCACAGGTCACCTCTGAGCAGGCGGTAAGCGACTGAGTAGAGCTGGAGCTCCTTCAGTCCGGCAGCATAGGACATGTTTTTGAGACCCTTTATCCTTTTGGTGAGGAACTTTTGGGGCCTTTCCAATTGCTGCAGGTGTCGGGTCAGATATATTCCAAATGGGGCGTTATACTCAATCATCGGTCTGATGAGTGATGAGTACAGGGGGATGATGACCTCCCTTGACCTAGATGTGAATCCCTTCATGATCAGGTGGGCGATGTAGAAGGTCTTCCTGACTACTTTGGCAACGTGGGTGTCAAATGAAAGGTTACTGTCAACCTGGGTCCCCAGATCCCTGATAACCTCTTCTGTGCTTAGTGGATTGCCACCTATATGGTAGCTGGGGGTAACCTTGTTTTTCCCGAAGGGTATGACTATGCATTTTTTAGCGTTTAACTTTAGGCCATGGCTTTGGCACCAGTTATCCGTTTCTATGAGACCCTTCTGAAGGATATCTGTGTCTGATGTGTTTTCAACTATGGCGCCCAGTTTGCAGTCATCTGCAAACTTTGTCAGCCATAATCCTCCTGTGCTTGCCTGTACTTCTGTAAAGTAGATGCCGAACAAGAGTGGGCCCAGGACCGTGCCCTGTGGGACACCGCTTGTGACAGGCTTGGAATCAGACATAGCGCCAGCAACTCTGACCCTGTGGGTTCTGTCACTTAGCCAGTTTGCATCCCATCTTGTGACGTATGGGTTTACATTTAAGCTGCTGAGTTTTTCTATGATGCCCGAGTGGGGTATTGTGTCGAATGCCTTTGCCAGGTCAAGGTAGGCTGTGTGGACTGCCTTGCCCTCATCAATGGCCGTGGTGACTGTTTCGAAAAAGTCAACCAAGTTTAAGAGGCATGATCTGCCCTTGACAAAGCCAAATTGGGTTTGATCCAATGTCTGCAGGTCCCCTATGTCCTTATTTGTGAGTTCCATTATGATCCTCTCCATAGCTTTGCAGACCAGGCTTGTCAAGCTGATGGGACGGTAGTTTCCAGGGTCGGTGGAGGCACCGCCTTTATGTAGTGGGACCACAGTTGCTGTACGCCACTCCTTGGGTACGTATCCTGAGGTGAGGCTAAGATTAAACAGCTGCCCTAATTGCGCGTTTAATTCCTCAATGAGTTCGTGGAGCACACAACCGGGGACACCATCTGGTCCCATGGATGCTGTGTTTTTCGCCTTGGAGAGAGTATTTGAGATGTTTGGGAGGCTACAATCCTCTGGTATAGATATTTCTCCTTTTTGGGGGGGGGGGGGAATTTGCACTGAACCTGTCAGCCAGTATGTTGGCAATGTCTGTAGGTTCAGTGATCTTTACATCATTTTGAACTAGTTCCGAGCATATCTGGGAGTTTCCTCCCAGGTTTCTAACATAACTAAAAAAGGCCTTGTGATTGTCTTTTGAGTCCTTGGCGATTTTTCTTTCAAAATTTGCCCTAGATGATTTTATGAGAGCTCTTAGTTTTTTACTTATAATGATCAAGGGTGTCTTCCCTTTTAGGGATTTTGCTCTATCTTGTGGTAGCTTTCTCCTTTTGTTGTAGAGCTTGTTTATGGCTGGGGTCCACCAGACTGGACGCTTGCCTTTGGTACAAAGAGTTTTTGTTTTGTTTGGGATTGCCTGATCCATGCAGTCCTGGAGGTGCTGGTAGAAGGCATTTGTATGTGATTCAGCGGCTTTAGTGATGGTTTCCGCTGGTTCGGGGGCCTTGAAAGAGGTCACACCAGTCGTAAGAAGTGTGAAGTTGGCTTTAGAGAAGTTCTTCACTGTGATCTTTTTTATCTGGGGTGGGGGCGGGATGTGGACTTCCAGTGAGATTAGTTTATGATCTGACCTCACCAATGAGGGGTATACCTCCGGTGTTGAACATTGTGACCCCATGTTCGTGATGATGAGATCAAGTCTGTTTTCACCTCTTGTGGGTATGGTGACTAGTTGTTCCATGGCATTTGAGTTTATGAACTCTAGGAACCTTTGGGCTAGAGTGTTTGGGCTTGAGTAGTGATCCCAGTCTATATTCGGATAGTTGAAATCACCTAGTATGATGGTGTTTGGGGTTACATTTATCCCCTCCAGAGTTTTCAGGAAAGCTGTGTGAGGTTCCTGAGTTTGAGAGGGTGGCCTGTAACATGCTACAAATTGCAGAGCAGTCTTGCCTATGGTTAATTGCACCTGGATGGTCTCTGATGCATCGTGCGTTGCCACCAACCTGGAGGTGAGGGTGTCTTTGATGAATATGGACACCCCTCCTCCTTTCTTGGTGTTGTCCAGATTTTGGGGCCGGAACGCATGATATGAGGTAAAACCTGATAGTGCCGGGGTACTCTCAGGAGCCGTGAACCAGGTTTCAGTCACAGCACAGACATCGATGTTCTCCATGCTGAGAAGGGCTTCGAGTGCGTGCATCTTGAGGTTGAGACTTCTGGCATTGAGCAGCATTACCCTTAGTTTTTTTCCTTTGTTTTGTTCTAGGGTGGTAGGTTTAGAATTTGAGCTTTGCCTAAAAAAGGTACTATGGGGGTGGCAAGAGTCTTAGCCAATATCCGGAAACCCAGGGGTGACAGGTGCAAGCCGTCCCTTGCAAAGCAGCGTGGCTTGTCCAGCATGGCATCCCTGGCAGACAGACATTGGATCCCCTTTGAATGACACCAGAGATTAAGCCAATTATTAAAGCTGATCATCTTGTCTCTGTATTGTGGCATCATTCTTGGTGAAGGTAGGATACTGCTCAAGGTCAGGGTCATACCTGCCTGGGTTACATAATCAGAGAGCTCCTCTATGTCCCTCTTCATGTAGTCCAGGGAGGTGCGTCTCAGGTCGTTCACACCAGCATGGACAATGACCGAGTCATACTTGTACCTGCTGTCGAGTGACCTGAGTGCTTGCGTTATGTGGCGGATTCTAGCGCCCGACAGGCAGCTTACTGTGACCTTCTCCTTGCTCAATCTGGTGAGTGGGATGTCAGTGTGTCTGACTATGGAGTCACCTATGACAAGAGTGTCTGGCATTGTGTTTGGCCTTAAGGGCTGTGACTGTTTGGCACATTGACTTTGTGGTCTATGTGTTGCATGTGTCTTGGTCTGTGGTGGCAGTTGTTTGGGTGTCTGCTTTGGTGGTCTCTGCTGTTTTGGTAGATTTTTAGTCAGATCCTCCGAGTATGTCTTTATGTGCTTATGTGTATGATATGAAGTTGTGATAGTGCTATGTGAGACTGGGTTTGTGATGTGTGTGGTTACCTTCTCCTCCTGTCTTGTCTTGCCAGTCCTATGTTGAGAGAGCTCAGCCTCCAGTTTGGCTATATAGTTGCATCTCTCGCATGTGTTTGTGTTTTGTGGGAGGAAGGAGAGGGTTGTGTGTGTACATGAGGCAATTGTAACATTGCCTCAATATTCCCAGATTCATCAGCTGAGCAGGAGAGGACACTAGCAACTGACCCCGCGACATGCTAGAAGGAAAAGTTAAAAACTTTGTGTAGTTGGGTTTGAAAAGACTTCGGGGGATGTGGATGATCGAAAAGGGGTATTAGGCTGGTAGGGTGCTATGTATAATAAAAAGTGCTATATCAGAGTAAAGAGTACTTTGGGAGCAAGTGCTAGGCTATCCGGATAGGGAATAGTCACTTAGAAATCAAGTAGATCTAAACTTATTAGGTATAGAATAGGGTGGTTAGATTAGCAGTACAGCTTAGGAAGAGCTGTTCTAAGGGAAAAAATAAAGAGTGGACTTTAGGTAGCGCGAATAGTTTAACCTTGATTAACCGCCGCTGCTCTCGTGGCAACTCCGTGCTAAATCGCGCTAAAGCACACTAAAGCGTGCTTTATAGCAGGGGGCTGGAAAAGACAGGAAATGACCCAAAATGGCCAATAAACTACAAGTTACTGCCTTAAACCACTCCTCTGAGGACAAACAGGCAGCTCAGTACTCCCCACTCTCACTGGTTAGTAAAGAAACTTCCCCCTGACCAAACAAGGAAAATGGAGAAGTACAGGAACCAAGACAAAGCCCAGGGATCAGCAAAATCTGATCACTGGAACACTTGCTAGGAAAGTATGGAAAACAAGGATATTTTTTTTTGTTTTTTTCAAGTTTTTTTACACAGATAGACAGAAAACACAATAAATGCTGTACTTTTCGACTAAATGCTATCAAAAGCTAGTACACTTGAGTGTATTAGCCTGTAGTTTAACTTTTAAGCAAAACTTAAACTAGCAAGTGCAGTAAACAGTTTGAGCTTGTAAAAACAGCAAAAACAGGTAATACTTCGATAAAATAAGCAGAAATAGTGGTCGAAAGTCACAAAAGGTCGAAAAAGCCAAGAAGAATATTTAAAATCTGGAAAGTTTGTTTTTTCTGGTCTCTGCTGCTCTAGTAACTCTGCTGGACACCACGAGGAGCTGTGCTGAGTTATCTACAGCTGGAAAAGCCCGCCAAAGCGTGCTTTATAGCAGGGGGATGGAAAAGACAGGAAATGACCCAAAATGGCCAATAAACTACATGTTACTGCCTTAAACCACTCCTCTGAGGACAAACAGGCAGCTCAGTACTCCCCACTCACACTGCTGAGTAAAGAAACTTCTCCCTGACCAAACAAGGAAAATGGAGAAGTACAGGAACCAAGACAAAGCCCAGGGATCAGCAAAATCTAGTCAGACTTTGTAATACAAGTACTTAAGTTGTTCAAAAAAGTTAAAATCCAAAGATCATCAATAAATCTCCGATCAGTATCATCAAGAAATGAGCACTCCTAAAATTATCCAAGCCAAGCTCTGCCAAAAATATTGCCAAAGATTCCACAGAGGACCATGAAGCTTTCTTTAGCTATGTCATAAATATCAATGTAAACTCATATATGTTCTGAGTTAATGCAAAGGGTAAATGAATACATGTACATGACTGACATTGCCAACATCTTGTCAGACAGGTTCATACACATTTACCCCCTCTCACTGACAAAAGGGCCCATTACTATACCTGGAGATTGTGAAAACCCAGAAATCACATATACAATGGTTAAACAGCTCTATCCAAACCTAAAAACATGGCGTCTGTGGGATGACATGGTGTCCCTGGCTGTGTCATATGTGAAATCCAAAAGAAACAGACCCTGCACCTTAACAGTCTGTTGAGACTCACCCTCTGTACAGGATATGAATCTGTTGAATGGGTTACAGCAACGTTTGGCGCACTTTACAAATGTTGATGCACAACAGACCATGGGAACTATTGTCTTATAAGCCTAATAAGCCTGATCTGCAAGGCCATGGAGTCCATCATTATGGAACTTATAAACAGAGCTATTGGGAGCCTACAAACACCCAACCCTATCCGTTTTGGTTTGGTCAGGGGCAGATCATGGTCCCTAAACCTGCTAGACAGTTTTCAAGGCAGTTACCCAGGACACACGGCAATGAAATGAGCTCCACATGGCCTACATACACCTTGAAAAGCCCTTTTCCATCATCCCACACACACATGTCATATCCACAAAATCAAGAAACTGTGCATAAACACACATATCATCTGATGGATTGCCAACTGGTGGCACAGATAGATCCCACATGGTAAGAATTCTGGTCTCCCTGTTGGACTTTAAGCTGGTAACAGCTCAGTCCTGGGACACCTCCTGTCTGGTGTATACTTTTCAGAAGTACAGTCAAACACATGAGGGCTATGGTTAGCAAAGTTTGTGTATGACTGCAAAAGGTTGTCATAATTGATGTTTGGGACAACAGAGACTTCCTTAAAAAGGGTCTCAGTCAGACAGATGTGCTGTCAAAATTATGGCCTCGAGCTACAGTCATACAAATACCACATAGGTGCCAACACCCTAAATATGGAGGTAATAATAAGGGATCTATGGACACATGTGGATAGTCATCTCTACTTCCAGAAACACATTCACAAAGTGGTTAGAAAATCATGCTGTGTGTTCCCACAAATTGCCAAAGTCTTTGCATGTAGGTCAAAGGAGGTTCCCTCTACTCATCAGTTATCAGACCCATCAGAGAGTACCACGACATACTTGCGATGAGTCTGACTAGGCACCTTCAGCAGCTGGAAAGACCACTGAAATACCTCAACAAGAGGATTACTGGCCTCAAACAGTTGCCCCATGCAGCAAGACTGAAGTAACTCCATCTGTACTCTGTTGCATACCATCTACTCAGGCGATCTCTGCCCAACAGACAAGTCCATGTCCAATGCAGAACTGATGTACATGCTCTGTCTAAAGTAAACCCAAGCTCACTGTGCCACATGCTCTAGGGATATAATCATCACAACAATAAATAGAACATGTTGGAGGTATACATTACTAACTCACAGACTTCCCTTGGTTTGGAACAGGCTCCCAACCTACATTAAGCCGAGTCCCTCACTGACACTTTTCCAGAGGAGCCCTGATTAGTGTATGTGCAACTGAACTGTCACACTGTGGATCACTTCATCAGCTCTACTACACAGAGGTATAGGGAACTAACCCCAGGTGTGGTGATAGCTGCACACTCTGGCCATACTAATATATACCTTCAGGCAGATAGCCTATTACCTACCTATGTACCTATATATGTAGGGGAACACAGTATAATAAGCCAAAGGTGGATGGGCAGAGATGTGTGTAAGAGGGTGACCAGGACAGGGAGCCATCCAGGACTGTCCCACCCAGCACACATCCCAGTGGCACAAAAGACATGAGGTGCACATCCCACCCACTGTATATAATAGCTACCAGTATCTGTAAGCATTACAGTGTATGTGGTGCATGTGCCTGCTGTACAACATGACTGTACAATGAAGTACAAATCTACTATCTGTAGACATGTACCTGTCACATAGGTTCACAGGTATGTAGTAGACTATCTTCACAAAGGTATACATTAGCCTAGGCAACTTGTGCAGCTTTCACCACCCCATTGGTTAGTCTCCTAAGCCCTAGTTCTAATAGTTAGTACCCTAAGCCCCTTTCTAGTGGGGCTGCTGATGTGATCCCTGGCATGAATTGTCTGTTTCCCATCCATTCATCAAGGTTCCTATTGAAGAGTGTCAGCGAGGGGCTCTGCCTGATGTACATTGGGACTCTATTCCACAGTAAGGCAAGTCTCTGGGATGGTACTCTGTCCCACCAGCATGTTGTATTCATTGTTGTGATGAGGTTCATAACCCTGGAGTGTGTAGTGCTACTCAATTTTGTTTTCCTTAGATGGAGCATGTTCAGCAGTTATGTGTTGGACATGGCTCTGTATGTTAGTCAGAGTTTGCCTCTGAGTAGGCGGTACGCAGCAGAGAACAGATGTAGTTTTTCCAGTTGTGTGGCATAACACAACTGTTTGAGGCCAGAAATCCTCTTGGTGAGGTACCTCTGTGGTCTCTCCAGCTGCTGGATATGCCTAGTTGAGTACATCCAAAATGGTGCATTGTACTCAATGATGGGTCTGATGACTTAAGAGTAGAGGGCCACCACTACCTCTTTTGATCTTGATGCAAACCGTTTGTTGATTAGGTGGGCCACGTAGGATTTCCTAACCACTTTGGCAACATGGTTGTCAAAGGAAAGATGACCATCTACTTGTGTCCCCAGATCCCTTATTACCTCGTCAGTTTTTAGGGGATAAACACCTATGTGGTAGTTTGTGGGTACTTTGTTTTCCCCAAAGGGGATTACTATGCATTATTTCGCATTGAGCTTGAGGCCATGATTCTGACACCACACAATTGTCTCAGAGTCCCTTCTAGAGAATATTTGAGTCATCTGGGGAATCTATTATGACAAACACTACAGTTCTCAGCAAACTTAGTCAACCACAACCCTCCTGTGTTGGCATGTACTTCTGAGTAGTATATACCAAACAGGAGGGGCCCCCCAGGACTGAACCCTAGGAGACACCAGTTGATTTTCTTCATCTCACATTGCTGCAGTCATAACTTATGGGTAGTCCGCTGTCCTCGGTCGGCCCGAATACCAAAGTATTAGGCTGACGTCAGTCATGGGCGCTCAGATCTGACGTCAGAGCATCAAGGTATTAAAGCGCATGACCGACGTCATTTCCTCAGTCTTTTTTGCCGCATGGTCCGATGCAGAAGCAGCGTTTGCAAGTGCCGTTCGGCGTTCTGAAATTTTCGTATTCTGAGTTTCAGACCGAAACCAAGTTGGGCTAAGTACCCCGTTGGGGAATATTTTTGTTTTTTCTTGCCTCAGTTAATTCCGGATGTCAGAAAAAGTGAATAATTGTATTTCTTGTGGGAAACAGATACCGCATAGGGATTACCACTCTCTTTGTATTCCTTGCTTGGGTCCTGAGCACGACGTAGTCGGGTGTCGCTTTTGTGCTAGGTTTAATAAGCGCACCATTAAATGTAGGTTAGATTGCGCTAGGCTTGTCTTTGGTAAGCGGTGTAATTATAACATGCCGTCGGATCCTCCGACGCCCGCTACCGTGAAGAAGCGCAAAGACAAATCTTTAAAGTCCAGGCAGGATGAGTCGTCCGTTCCGGACGCCAGTTCTTTAGAAACTACGGTGGAATCTGTGGATCCAGCCGAAGATTCAGTTGAGTCTCAGGGGGAGGCTTTGATTTTACAGGATGTGGCCTCTCAGGAGTCAGGTCAGGCTGAAGGGGCCTCTCAGGTTGCTGTTCTCCCTTCCTTGCCTAAGGTGGTTAGGCCTTCTCCTTCTGTCTCTAAGGCTCCTTCCAAAGGCAGGCCTGGTTTGCCTTCCATGGGTGTCAGTCCTAGTTCTGCAGGTTCTGTGCCTAAAAAACACATGCTTAAAATGGCAGAAGATTTAATTTCTTTAATCAGAGGTTCTATGCCCCCTCCTGATAAGAGGCCTAGAGTGGAGCCAGAGGTGGAAAGTTTGGAGCAGGCTTCAGATTACTCAGAGTCTTCAGCTGAAGACATTCAGGATTTTCCTCCTTATTCTGATTCAGACGCAGAGGATTCCACTCCTTCTGCTTCTCCTCCAGAGGATTTTTCTTTTTCAGAAACCCTGCATTCTATGAGGGAACATTTTAAATGGGAAGGTCAGGATTTCTCAGATTCACGAAAGAGGCTTAGGGAATTTTTGTTTTTACCACAACATAGGCCCTTGGCTATACCTCCTGTTTTGGATGTTGTTCAAGACGTTTTCTCCGAGGCTTCCCTTAATCCAGACTCTCTGCCTCCTGCGCCAGTTAAGCCAGACAGGTATTATAGAGTACCTGAGGCTCATAAATATCTGTATAAGAGTCCGAGGGCTGACCCAGAAACTATTAGCCAGGGACCTAAGGGTGTCAGGGCTTCTGTTGTAAAGAATCCAGTTCCTATAGATAAAGAAGCTAGAGCTTTGGATAGATGGGGTAAGAAAGTGTATACCTCTTCCACTTTAGCAATGAGGGCTTTGAATTGCCAGTTTCATATGTTGAAGTATCAGAATTTTCTCCTTACTCAACTAAAATCTAAAGTGGATGCTTTGGCAGAGGGCATAGAGTGTAAAGAATTACAGGATTTGGTGCATGCCTCTGAACAGGTGGGTAAGCATTCTTTGCAGTGTGGTTTCGATGCTTTACAGGCTTCTTCCAGGGTGGCTGCCACTGGTTCTGTTCTTCGCAGGCACGCCTGGCTTAAGGATAAAAACTTGTCAGAGCATGTTAAAACTAGAATTTTGGATGCTCCTTTGCAGTCTGAAGTTTTGTTTGGTTCTCCTGTGGAATCTGTCTTGAAGAAAATGGAAGACAAGGCTAAGTCTATGCAGACTGTTAAAGATTTTTTGCAGGTGCAGCCTCCTAAGTTTAGCAGGAATTGGCCTACTAAGGGATGGGCTTATCCTTCTTCTGATTTACAGTCTAGGGGTAGATCTAGACGTGGTAGGGGCAGAGCTCAGAGTTCTTTCAGGCCTAGAACGTGGAGTTCACCTGCACAATCTACAGGTGAGGGCAGGGGCCAGTCCTTTCGTAAACAGGCCCAATGACCTGCATCTTCAGCTGCCAGATTCTTCCTGTCTGGCAGCTCCTTTGGGAGGAAAGTTGGCACTCTTCAAGCAAAACTGGCTTTTAATCACCCAGGACAAATGGGTGTTGGACATTATAGACCGAGGCTACAAGTTTTATTTCCATACATTGCCTCCTTTCAAAGGCATGCCAGACGTTCCTCCTCAGCAAAGGGTAGAGGCTCACAAGCAGATTTCTTTACTTCTTCAAATGGGGTCTATACAGCAGGTCCCTCTGTCAGAAGTGGGCCTAGGATTTTATTCTCGCCTGTTTCTAGTACCAAAGAAAGGAAACACTTGGAGGCCAATTTTGGATTTATCTATCCTCAACACATACCTGGACATTCCAAAATTCAAAATGTTGACGTTGCAACAACTTCTACCTCTGTTGGGCAAAGATCACTGGATGGTAACTCTGGATCTCAAAGAGGCTTATCTGCATGTTCCTATCAGGCCCAGTTGCCGGAGATACCTGCGTTTTCGGGCTGGGACTTTACATTATCAGTTCTCTGCATTGCCCTTTGGCTTATCTACTGCGCCCAGGGTGTTCACAAAGGTTCTGGCTCCAGTGATAGCCTTCTTACGGTTAAGAGGAATACAAATTTATCCTTATTTGGACGATTGCCTGATTCTTGCTCAAGACAAGTACGAACTTCTTCATCATCTACAGTATGTGATGGCAGTGTTAAGGTGCCTAGGGTATTCTGTGAACGAAACAAAGTCCAGTCTAGTACCCTCTCAGGAAATGTGCTTTCTGGGTGTGAGACTGAATACAGCTTCCCAGATGGCCTTTTGACCCCGGACAAGCAAAAGAATCTTACACTTTACTTCCATCAATTGTCTCTACGGTCCAGGCTGACTGCAAGGACAGTCCTTCAAGCCTTGGGGTTCATGGCATCTTGTATTCTGGTGCTTCCCAATGCCAAACTGCATATGAGGAAGCTACAATGGTATCTCAAAAATGTATGGACACAACACTGCCAAGATCTGGACACTGTCATTCAGATAATACCTTGCATTCAAAAGGAATTTTTGTGGTGGGCTCAGGAATGTCACCTAAACAAGGGACTCTCTGTGACCCGACCAGAGGCGAGTCAGATTTTAACAACGGATGCCTCGGACAAGGCTTGGGGAGCACACCTCAATGGAAAATGGGTTCAAGACACGTGGCCTGCCAGACTTCAACATTTACATATCAACTTGAAGGAAATGTTAGCAGTCCAGTTTGCATTGATGGCTTTCAAGGATTTACTTCTCCCAGGGCAGGTGTTGATTCAAACAGACAACACAACTGTCATGTGGTACATCAACAAGCAAGGGGGAACCCATTCGTACCCTCTTTTCAGGCAAGCTATGATTTTGTGGGAGACTGCTCTCAGTTTGCAACTCACTCTTCAAGCAAGGTTTCTGCCAGGAGCACAGAACTCCTTAGCAGATGTTTTGAGCAGACGGATAGTGGATCCCCACGAGTGGAAATTGGATCCTCATGTATTTCGACAGTTGACTATGATATGGGGGACTCCAGACATAGATCTGTTCGCTTCTCCACTAAATTTCCAGGTGCCAAAGTTTTGCACAAAGATGTTTCATCCCACAGCTTGGAAAGTGGATGCTCTATCATTCAGTTGGAGCAATCTTCACGTCTATGCCTTTACGCCTCTGCCTCTACTTCCAAAGGTTCTCTTGAAGGTCAGACAAGACAAGCCCTCCATGATTCTAATAGCTCCAGATTGGCCTCGACAGCACTGGTACCCTCTGCTGAGGAGTTTAGTACGGGAACCTCCTTACCCTTTGCCTTTGATTCCACACCTTTTGACTCAGGAGGGCAATCATTTCCTCAATGTCAGGATTCAGTCCCTGCATCTAACAGCCTGGCATATTCTGTTCTAGAACCTGGAGAGTCGCAGCTTCCTCAACAAGTTTTGAATGTTATTTTGGAGGCCAGGAGGCCTAGTACAAGGAAAGTTTATGCTGATAAATGGAGGAGATTTTTTATTTGGAGCAAAGCAAAGAGCTTTGATGTTTCCAGGCCTGATTTGAGTGTTTCTCTTCAATATCTTACAGAATTATTGGACAAGGGTTTGTCTTTCTCCTCTATAAAAGTTCATGCTGCAGCCATTTCTGCTCACTATGACTGTGACCCACCATTATTCTCTCATCCTTTGTTTAAGCAATTCCTTAGAGGGGCAAAGAACATAAGACCCCCGCGTAGAGCTCCTACTCCTGCCTGGGATCTCAATTTTGTGTTGGAAAAACTTACTTTACCTCCTTTTGAACCTGCAGCTACGGCTGAGTTAAAGTTTTTGTCTTTGAAGACTGCTTTTTTGTTGGCCATTACGTCTGCTAGAAGGGTTTCCGAATTACAGGCTCTAATGGCAGTTGAACCCTTCCTAATTTTTCATAAGGACAGGGTATCTCTGCGTACTAACCCTACTTTATGCCTAAAGTGGTTTCAAATGTGGCCTTGAACCAATCTATTCATTTGCCTACTTTTTATGCAGATCCCCAAAATAAAGGGGAGAAAATTTTGCACACTTTGGATATTCACAGGCAGTTGCGTTATTATTTGAGCAAGACTAAAGGGTTCAGACAGTCTCAGCAGTTGTTTGTTTCTTTTGCTTTGGGTTCTCAGGGGAAACCTGTTTCAAAACAAACTATTTCTAAGTGGATTGGCCTTTGTATTGCTTTTTGTTGTTCTCATCATGGTAAGGAGATTCCAGCTGGAATCAGACCTCATTCCACTAGGGCTACTGCCACTTCTACTGCTTTTTTAAGGGGGGTAGCTACTATAGATATTTTGGAAACAGCTACTTGGAGTTCAGTGCACACTTTTTCTAAACATTACCATCTTCCTCTTTATTCCAAATCTAGGGCTGGATTTGCCACTGCAGTCTTACAGGGCATTTTGGCAGCTCCCAATGCTTTATGATTTTGCCAGCCTCCCTTTACCTCTGCTTTGGGATTCTACCCATAAGTTATGACTGCAGCAATGTGAGATGAAGAACATAGTACAGTTTTGTACCTACCATAAATGTAGATGTTCGAAGATCCACATTGCTGCAGTCCAATTTACCCTCCCTCCTTCCCCTCTGTAGTTTGGAGTGGTTGTATGGTTTGGGTTGTAGCTGTTTTTTGTACATGGTTTTAGGGAGTTATTCTATTTTTGGCTGTGGCCTTTATTTTTAGGGCCTTCTGACATCTGGGGCAAGAAAAGACTGAGGAAATGACGTCGGTCATGCGCTTTAATACCTTGACGCTCTGACGTCAGATCTGAGCGCCCATGACCGACGTCAGCCTAATACTTTGGTATTCGGGCCGACCGAGGACAGCGGACTACCCATAAGTTATGACTGCAGCAATGTGGATCTTCGAACATCTACATTTATGGTAGGTACAAAACTGTACTTTACTGGTTTAGAGTCTGACATGTAGCTAGCAACTCTTTAATTTGTGGTATCTATCTGTGAGCCAGTTTGCAATCCATCTTGTGATGTATGGATTTATGCCCAGGTTGGTGACTTCATCTATGATACCTGGCTGGGGAATGGTGTCAAAGGCCTTAGCGAGGTATAGGTAGGCTGTGTGGAGCTCCTTTCAATAATCTGTAGCCTGGGTAACTTTCTTAAAGTAATCCACCCAGTTCAGGAGGCATGATCTGCCTTTGATTAAGCCAAACTGGGTGTGCTCAACTGTGTGAAGGTTCCCAATGTCTTTATTGTTGTGTTCCATTATGATTGGCTCCATTGCCTTGCAGATCAGACTCGTCACGCTCATAGAGCGGGAATGCCAAGGGTCTGTTGTGGCCTCACCCCTGTGGAGTGGGAAGGACGTTGCTATGCGACATTCTATGGGTACATATCCTGTAGAGAGAGGTGTAGCCTTGATAAGTATGGATACATACCCGCCCTATGTGCTATGATCCAGGTTCTGAGGCTGGAAGGTATGGATTGAGTAGTATCCTGGTAGTGCTGGTGTGCTCTCTGGAGCCTTGAACTAGGATGTTCTTCATCTCACATTGCTGCAGTCATGACCTGTGGGTAGTCCGCTGTCCTCGGTCGGCCCGAATACCAAAGGGCTAGGCTGGCGTCGGTCATTGTCGCTTAGAGCTGACGTAAGTACGCAGTAGTACTTAAGCGCATGACCGACGCCATATCCTCAGTCTTTCTTGCCGCGTGGTCCGAAGCAGAAGCAGTGTTTGCGAGTGCCGTTCGGCGTTCTGAAATTTTCATTTCTCGAGTTTCAGACCGAAGACCAAGTTGGGCTAAGTACCCCGTTGGGGAATTTTTTGTTTTTTCTTGCCTCAGTTATCCGGATGTCAGAAAAAGTTAATAATTGCATTTCTTGTGGGAAACAGATACCTCATAGGGATTATCATTCTCTCTGTATTCCTTGCTTAGGGCCTGAGCACGACGTAGTCGGGTGTCGCTTTTGTGCTAGATATAATAAGCGCACCATTAAGCGAAGGTTAGACTGTGCCAGGCTTGTTTTCGGTAAGCGGTGTAACTATAACATGCCGTCGGATCCTCCGACGCCTGCTACCGCTAAGAAGCGTAAGGATGAATCTTTGAGATCTAAACCGGATGAGTCGTCCGTTGCGGACGCCGGTTCTTCGGAGCCTCCGGTTGAATCTGTGGATCCTGCCGAGGGTTCGGCTGAATCCCAGGGGGAACCTTTACTTTTACAGGAGTTGGCCTCTCAGGAGTTAGGACAGGCCGAGGGTGCTTCTCAGGTTTCAGTAGTTCCATCCTTACAAAAGGTTATTAGGCCTTCTACTTCAGTGGCTAAAGGCCATGCTAAGGCCAAACCTGGTCTTGTTGGACCTGGTCATTCTTCTAGCTCTCCAGCCCCTGTTCCTAAAAAACATATGTTGAAAATGGCGGAGGACTTGATTACTTTGATCCGGGGTTCTATGCCCCCCCCCAGAGAAAAGGCCTAGGGTGGAGGCAGATTTAGAGGGAATGGATCATTCCTCGGACTACTCTGATTCCTCAGCTGAAGGAATTCAGGATTTTCCTTCCTATTCTGATTCGGATGCAGAGGACTCCTGTCCTCCTGCTTCTCCTCCAGAAGATTTTTCCTTTTCTGAAACTTTACATACCATGAGAGAGCATTTCAAGTGGGAAGGTCAAGATTTTTCAGATTCTCGGAAAAGGCTTAGGGAATTTTTGTTTCTGCCACAACATAGGCCCTTGGCTATTCCTCCTGTCTTTGATGTTGTTCAGGATGTTTTTTCTGAAACTTCCCTTAATCCTGATTCTCTGCCTCCGGCCCCTGTTAAACCAGACAGGTATTACAGAGTTCCAGAAGCACATAAGTACTTGTATAAGAGTCCTAGGGCTGATCCGGAAACCATTATTCAGGGCCTTAAGGGGTGTTAGGGCTTCTGTGGCTAAAAATCCAGTCCCTTTGGATAAAGATTCTAGGGCATTAGACAGGTGGGGGGAAAAAGTGTACACCTCCTCTACGTTAGCTGTGAGGGCTTTGAATTGCCAATTTCATATGCTGAAGTATCAGAACTTTTTATTAGGCCAATTGAAATCTAAGGTGGATGCTTTATCTGAGGGTATAGAGTGTAAGGAGCTCCAGGAGTTGGTTCATGCATCAGATCAAGTTGGCAAGCATTCTTTGCAGTGTGGTTTTGATGCTCTTCAGGCTTCTTCTAGGGTGGCTGCTACAGGTTCAGTTATTCGTAGACATGCCTGGCTTAAGGATCAAAATTTGTCAGAACATGTAAAGGCTCAAATTTTGGATGCTCCTCTTCAATCTGAAGTTCTTTTTGGTCCTCCTGTGGAATCAGTTTTGAAAAAGATGGAAGATGAGGCTAAGTCTATGCAGACGGTCAAGGATTTTTTGCAGGTGCAGCCCCCTAAGTTTAGTAGGAATTGGCCTGCTAGGGGATGGTGTTATCCTTCTTCGGATTATCAGCCTAAGGGCAGGTCTAGACGTGGTAGAGGCAGGCCTCACGCTCAGGGTTCCTTCAGACCTAGGACTTGGAGTTCTCCTGCACAGTCTTCTGGTGAGGGCAGGGGTCAGCCCTTTTGTAAGCAGACCCAATGACCTGTATCTTCCGCTGCCAGACCCTCCCTTACTGGCAGCTCCTCTAGGAGGAAAGTTGGGACTTTTCAAAGAAAACTGGAATTTGATCACCCAAGACAAATGGGTGTTGGATATAATAAATCGAGGTTACAAGTTTTATTTTCACACTTTTCCTCCTTTCAAAGGCATGCCGGATGTGCCTCCTCAGCAAAGGCTGGAGGCTCAGAAGCAGATTTCTTTACTTTTGCAGATGGAGGCAATTCAGGTGGTCCCTCCTCCAGAAGTAGGCCTAGGATTTTATTTCCGTCTATTCCTAGTGCCAAAGAAAGGAAACACTTGGGGGCCAATTCTGGATTTGTCCATTCTCAACGCCTACCTAGAAATTCCAAAGTTCAAGATGTTAACATTACAACAACTTCTGCCTATGATAGGCAAAGATCATTGGATGGTAACCCTGGATCTCAAAGAGGCCTATCTTCACATCCCTATCAAGCCCAGTTGCAGGAGATTCCTGAGATTTCGGGCTGGTACTTCACATTATCAATTCTCTGCATTGCCCTTTGGCTTATCTACTGCGGCCAGGGTGCAAAAGTTCTGGCTCCTGTGATTGCTTTCTTCAGACAGGGAGGAATACAAATTTATCCTTATTTGGACGATTGCCTGATTCTTGCTCAAAACAAAGACAAATTACTACAGCATCTCCAGTATGTAATGACAGTTTTAAGGTGCCTAGGGTATACTGTGAACGAAATAAAGTCCAGTCTAGTGCCCTCTCAGGACATGTGCTTTCTGGTTGTGAGACTGAATACAGCCTCTCAGATGGCATTTCTGACCCCGGACAAACAAAGAACTCTTCCTCTCTACTTCCAGCAGTTATCAGTAATGTCCAGGCTGACTGCAAGGACAGTCCTCCAAGCCTTGGGGTTCATGGCATCTTGCATTCTAGTACTTCCCAATGCCAAACTGCATATGAGGAAGCTACAATGGTATCTCAAAAGTGTGTGGTCTCAACACTGCCACAGTTTGGACACTGTCATTCGGATTATACCTTGCATCCAGAAAGAATTACTTTGGTGGGCTCAGGAATGTCACCTAAACAAGGGACTCTCTGTGACCCGACCAGAGGCGAGTCAGATCCTAACGACGGATGCCTCGGACTTGGCTTGGGGAGCACACTTCAATGGAAAATGGATACAAGACATGTGGCCTCCCAAACTACTACATTTGCATATCAACATGAAGGAGATGTTAGCAGTTCAATTTGCTTTGATGGCATTCAAGGAACTCCTTCAGCCAGGACAGGTGTTGATACAAACAGACAACACAACAGTCATGTGGTACATCAACAAGCAGGGGGGAACCCATTCCTACCCTCTTTGCAGACAAGCAATGATTTTATGGGAGACTGCTCTGGGTTTGCGAATCAATCTTCAAGCAAGGTTTCTGCCAGGAGCACAGAACTCCCTAGCAGATATTTTGAACAGACAAATGGTGGATCCCCACGAGTGGAAACTGGATCCTCAAATTTTCAAACAATTGACTGTGGCTTGGGGAACTCCAGACATAGATCTATTCGCTTCCCCACTGAATTTTCAACTTCCAAAATTTTGCACAAAGATGTTCCACCCAGATGCTTGGAAAGTGGATGCTCTATCTTTCAGTTGGAACAACCTTCACGTTTATGCTTTTCCTCCTCTGCCTCTTCTCCCCAAGGTACTCTTGAAAGTCAGACGGGACAAGCCTTGCATGATCCTAATAGCACCAGACTGGCCACGTCAACATTGGTATCCTCTGCTGAGGAGTTTAATCCAGGAGCCTCCTTGGCCTCTGCCACAGTTTCCTCATTTGTTGTCCCAGTCAAGCAATCATTTTCTCAATGTTCAGGTGCAGTCCCTCCATCTGACAGCCTGGCATATTCTGTGATGGAGCCGGTGGGGTCTCAGCTTCCTCAACAGGTTTTAGATGTCATTTTGGAAGCTAGGCGGCCTAGCACTAGGAAAGTTTATGCTGATAAATGGAAGAGATTTTTTCTTTGGAGCACTGCAAAGGGTTTTGATGTTTCAGTGCCTAATTTGAGTTTTGCACTAACAGTACCTTACTGAATTACTGGACAAGGGTTTGTCATTCTCTTCTGTGAAGGTTCATGCTGCAGCCATTTCTGCTCACTATGATTGTGACCCTCCTTTATTTTCCCATCCTTTGTTCAATTTCTTAGAGGGGCAAAGAATATAAGACCCCCACGTAGAGCTCCTACTCCTTCCTGGGATCTCAATTTTGTTTTGGAGAATCTTACTTTACCTCCTTTTGAACCTGCAGCTACGTCTGAACTGAAGTTTTTGTCTTGGAAGACTGCTTTTTTTGTTGGCCATTACTTCTGCCAGGAGGGTATCTGAATTGCAGGCTCTCATGGCAGTTGAACCTTTTTTGATATTCCATAAGGATAGAGTTTCTTATGGACTAACCCTACTTTTATGCCTAAAGTGATTTCTAGTGTGGCCTTGAATCAGTCTATTCATTTGCCTACTTTTTATGCTGACCCCCAAAATAAAGGGGAAAAAGCCTTGCATTCTTTGGATATCCATAGGCAGTTACGTTACTAGTTGAACAGAACTAAGGAGTTCAGACAGACTCAACAGTTATTTGTTTCTTTTGCTTTGAGTTCACAGGGGAAAGCTGTTTCTAAGCAGACTATTTCAAAGTGGATTGGTCATTGTATTGCCTTTTGTTATTCTCATCATGGGAAGGATGTACCTGCTGGGATCAGGCCTCATTCTACTAGGGCTACTGCCACTTCTACTGCTTTTTTGAGGGGTGTAGCTACTGAGGATATTTTGGAAGCAGCTACTTGGAGTTCTGTACACACTTTCACTAAGCATTACCATCTCCCTCTCTATTCCAAGTCTAGGGCTGGGTTTGCCACTGCAGTTTTACAGGGCATGTTAGCAGCCCCTAATTCTTTGTAATTTGCCAGCCTCCCTTTTCCTTTGCTTTGGGATTCTACCCACAGGTCATGACTGCAGCAATGTGAGACGAAGAACATAGTACAGTTTTGTACCTACCATAAATGTAGATGTTCGAGGATCTACATTGCTGCAGTCCAATTCCCCCCCCCTCCTTCCCCTCTATAGGTTGGGGTTGCTGGGTTTCGTTTGGAGATTTTCTTTACTTACACACTGGGGGTTGTTGGGCATTTCCTATTTTTGGCTTTGGCCTTTCCTTTTAGGCCTTCTGACATCTGGGGCAAGAAAGACCGAGGATATGGCGTCGGTCATGCGCTTAAGTACTACTGCGTACTTACGTCAGCTCTAAGCGACAATGACCAACGCCAGCCTAGCCCTTTGGTATTCGGCCCGACCGAGGACAGCGGACTACCCATAGGTCATGACTGCAGCAATGTAGATCCTCGAACATCTACATTTATGGTAGGTACAAAACTGTACTTTTCTGTTACTGCACAGATATCAATATTCTCCATACTGAGAAGTGCCTTGAGTGTGTGCATTTGGAGGTTGAGACTTCTGGCAATGAGTAGCATTTAGTTCACTTTGTGGTTATTTGTGTTGGTTTTGGGGTTTGGTTTGTCCTGAGTGACCGGTGTTCCACACCTGAAGTAAACGCCTCATTGGTCTGATCCGACCATAGCTAATTACCCTAGATGTCCACATTCTGCCCCCCCCCCCCCCATTAAGGAAACCATGGTAAAAAATTTCTCTAAAGCCAACTTCATACTTCTTAAGACAGAAGTGGTGAACTTCATGACACCCATGCAGACGGACAATACAGTTACGACTACTGAATCCTACACAATTGCACTTTATAAGCACTTGCATGAGTGCATGGATCGGGCTATCCCAAACAGAACCAAGATGCTCTCCTCCAAAAAAAGGAAGCCAATCTGGTGATCCCCTGCCATAAACAAACTGTACAACAGAAGGAAGAAACTGTTGCAAAAGAGAGTAAAATCCCATGAGGGGAGGAGCTCCCTGGTCAGCCTCAGTAAGAAGCTGCGATCCCTGATAAAATCCTCCAAAGCTAGTTATGAAAACAAAATCGCCACTGATTCTAAAGACAACCACAAAGCATTCTGCAGCTATGTTAAGAATCTCAAGTGGCAACACTCAGATCTGCTCTGAGTTACAGCACAATGGCACTCAATAAACAGACCCAACTGATATTGCCAACATCCTGTTAGATAGGTTCAGTGCTAACTTTAACCCCCTCTCACCCATTAAAGAGGCCATCTCTATACCAGAAGAATGCAAAGTTCCTGTAATCACGGCTGCACAGGTAAAAACCACACTCTTCAAAGGCAAGAACACAGCATCCATGGGACTAGACAACATCCCAGGCTGCATTCTACACGAACTACAGAACGAACTGGCACCCCACCTAAGTACCATGTTCAATCATAGCCTCACCTCAGGCTTTGTGCCTGCTGAATGGCGCACAGCGGCGGTTATCCCATCCCACAAGGGGGGAGCCACCACGGACCCCGAGAACTACCGCCCCATTAGCCTGACGAGCCTGGTCTGCAAGGCCATGGAACGTATCATCATGGAACTTCTAAACAAAGACATTAGTAATCTCCAAACTCTGGACCCCACCCAGTTTTTGTTTGTAAAAGGCAGATCATGTCTCCTAAACCTGATAGACTTCTTTGAAGCAGTCACCAAAGCCGTAGACAAGGGTAAGGTGGTTCACACAACCTATCTAGATTTTGCCAAGGCTTTCAACACCATCCCCCACTCTGGAATTATAGATAAACTCACTAAACTAGGTATAAATCCCTATGTCACAAGATGGGTTGCCAACTGGCTCACTGACAGAACCCACACTGTGAAAGTAGCAGACTCCAAATCCGACTTCAGACCAGTGACAAGTGGAGTACCACAGGGTTCAGTCTTGGGTCCTCTCCTGTTTGGTATCTACTTCTCTGAAGTACAGGCTAATACAGAAGGTCTTTGGCTAACAAAGTTAGCAGATGACTGCAAACTAGGAGCCATAATTGAAACTCCTAACGATGTGGACATCATACAAAAGGGCCTCACTGAGACAAATGCCTGGTGTCAAAGCCATGGCCTCAAGCTCAGTGCCAAAAAGTGCATTGTCATCCCCTTTGGTAAAAACTCTGTACCCATGAACTACAACATAGGCGGTAGTATTCTTAACACTGAAAGTGTGATAAGAGACCTTGGGACACAGGTGGACAGTAGTCTCTCCTTTGATAATCACATCGCCACAGTAGTCAGGAAATCCTTCTACGTGGCACACCTCATCACAAAAGGTTTCTCATCCAGAAAAAAAGAGGTCAGTGTTCCTTTCTACTCATCACTCATTAGACCCATTATAGAGTACAACACCCCTTTTGGTATGTACCTCACAAGACATCTACAACAACTGGAAAGGCCACAGAAGTACCTCACAAAGGATTACCGGCCTCAAACAAATGCCCTACACAGACCGTCTCAAAAAAATCCAGCTTTACTCCATCGCATACCGCCTACCCAGAGGTGATCTCTGCCTAACATACAAAGCTGTATCAAACCTAGAGCTGTTGGACATGCTCCTCTTAAACAAATCCCAATCCCTCCGAGCTACACGCTCTAGGGACCTAAACCTTGTCACCACAATAAACAGAACATGCCTGAGGGATAGATTCCTGTCCAAGAGACTTCCCATACTCTGGAATAAACTACCTATCTATATCAAACAGCTCATCATGAGCATTCTTCAAGAAAAATCTTGATGATTGGATGGGAAATAGGAAATTCACCCCGGGGATCACCTCTGTGGCTCTGCTCGACAGTGGCACAGGAAAATAATTTTCTTGGGTGGCAAAAGCCAGGGTACCTTTCTGGCTGGGTTTGTATAGGCCCCAGGGCCTATAGCCTAGTACCTACCTATGAACCTTGCTTAAAAAAGGTAATATGGGGACAGCAAGAGCCTTGGCCAGTATTCAGAAGCATAGAGGTGACAGGTGCAAACCATCTCTAGCGAAGCAACGAGCATGTTATCACAGGCAGACAGAGACTGGATCCCCTTTGAATGACACCAGAAGCTCAGCCAGTTGTTGAAATTTATCGTCTTTCTGTTATATTGCAGTATCATGTAGGTGAAGGTAAGATGCTACTCAAGGTCAGGGTCATACCAGCCTGGGCTACATGATCATAGAGCTACTATATATCTCTTGTCATGTTGTCCTGGGTGGTATGTTTCAGATCATTCACATTGACATGTACAAAGACCGCGTCATATATGTACCTGTTCTGGAGTGATGTAAGTGCTTGTGTTATGTTGGCGGATCGTAGCACCTGACAGACAACTGACAGTAACCTTCCCCTTGTCCAGCCTAGTGAGTGGAACATCTGCGTGCCTGACTATGGAGTCACCTATTACAAGTGTGTTGGGTATGTTATTTTGCCTTAGGGCCTGTTGTGCGGCACACTGCTTTGGTGTATTATGTGTTTTCTGGCATGTGCTTGGAGGTGCATGTTGCTTGTCTGCTTAGGAGGACACTTTCTCTTTTTCAGATTAATATTTGTATTCTCCGGGTATGGTGTTGTGTATTTGTGTGTGTTTTGCTGGTGCTTATATTGTAGGTCTATGTGAGACTGTTGGTGTTGTGCTTTTATGACCCTACTCCTCTTGACTGTATTGTCCAGTATTGGGTTGACAGAGCTTAGCCACCAGTTTGACCCTGTGTGCGCCAGCATGTGGTGCATCAACCCATATATGATATGGTTATGGCCTATGCATACAATACACTCACAGTACACCTAGTGTGGTAAGCCTGCTGAGGTTAGCAAATGTGAAAAAGCCCTTTGGGCAAACTGTCAGCGAGTAATGTCTCTGTTGCATCCTCTAACTCCATATTGCTTGCTGAAGTGTAAAAAAGTACTTAGTTTGGATTAAGAACCCCGCACTTGCCAATTGTGTGTGTGTGTGTCTGTCTCTTCCTGGGGAGAGAGCAACCTTTTTGGAGACTACTCTCACCCCTTTAAAGTGATATACTCATCTTTGACAAGTCTGATGATGTCACCATCCTACAAGTATACCTGTGGAAAGGTGAAATCCCAGTAAAATAGCGTGTTGTGTAAATGCGTACTGTTGTAGTATCATAATGTAGTTATGTAGGGGTTTAAATCCTGCACTTGCCAACTGTGTGTGTGTGTGTGTGTGTGTGTCTCCCTGGGGAGGGAGCAACCTTTTTGGAGACTACTCACACCCCTTAAAAGTGATAAACTCATCTTTGTCAAGTCTGATGATGTCACCATCCTACAAATATACCTGTTGGAAGGTGAAATCCCAGTAACGTGTATAGCGCGTCTTGTAAATGTGTACTGCTGTAGTACCATAATGTATTTAGGTAGGGGTTTGAATCCTGTACTTGCCAACTGTGTGTGTGTGTCTGTCTCTCCCTGGGGAGGGAGCAACCTTTTTGGAGACTACTCACATTCCTTAAAAGTGATATACTCATCTTTGTCAAGTCTGATGATGTCATCACCCTACAAATATACCTGTGGGAAGGTGAAATCCCAGTAATGTGTGTAGCTTGTCGTGTAAATGCATACTGCTGTAGTATCATAATGTAGTTAAGTAGGAGTTTGAATCCCGCACTTGCTAACTGTGTGTGTGTGTGTGTGTGTGTGTGTGTGTGTGTGTGTGTGTGTGTGTGTGTGTGTGTGTGTGTGTGTGTGACACCGTTGGTCATTGTGGAGTGGGTTTTGATTTTTCTAGTGTACGACATCACTATGACAACTGTATGTGCATAACACATGTAAGGTAGCAGTGGGGCAAAGCCATATACATGCATATGACCTCAATTTTTTCATAGGAGGGTACTGTGCTTTCTCCATGAAAGCATCTGTTAGCCTTGCCAGAACGTGCTGGTGCTTTCCAGACCTTAGGTTACTTCTGTATGCTTGTGACAAGGTTAGCCACTGCAGTGATCCCTGCGCTACGTCTTCTGTTTCACATATACTCATCACGGTTTCTATTAAAGAGTGTGAGTGAGGGTTTATTCTTGAGGTACATTTGAATCCTGTTCCAAAGCAAGCAAAGTCTGGCAAAGATGACTGATCATTATAGGTGTGCAACAACCTCTGTTGATCTGCATGCAAACCCTTTATTGCTTATTTGCTCCACATAGGGATTTCCAAAACCCTTTGGTGATGTGATTATCCAAGGAAGGATGACTTAACACGTGGCTCTATGTATACATTAGTACCTGTTCCACATTTTGGGGGCTACTACCTATGTGGTACTCTGGGGATACTTTGTTTTCTAAAAGTGGATAACTATGCTTTCTTTGGCTTATAGCATTACAGCATGATTTTGACACCAGGTATCTGTCTCTATGATACCCTTTTGGAGGATGGGATGTGTGTGTCATCTGGAGAATAAAGTATAGCCCACAATATGCATTTTCATCAAATGTGGGCAGACATATCCCTACTGTGTTTGCCTGTACCTAAGAAAGCTATATGCCAAACCGGTGTGGTCCAGGACTGAGTGCAGGTGAATACCACTTGTTACTGGCATAGAATTGTACATGGAGGCTGGAAATTTTACTGTGTGTCCTACATTTATGCGTCAGTTGCCAGCCCATCATCTAACAGTCGTTTATGGTCAGTCTTTTGAGGTTATGTATAATACCAGAATGTGGGATGGCTATGAATTGCTGGGTGAGCTATAGCTTGGCTGTGTGGACCTCCCCTCCCTCACCTATAGCCTTGTTAACTGGCTTGAAGTCTACTAGGTGTAGGAGCCATGATCTGGCCTTTAGAGAACCTAAGTGGGTATGGTGCAGTGTTTGCAGGTTCATAATGTCACTGTTAATGAGTTCCATAATGCTGTGCTCCATAGCCTTCCAGATAACATTTGTCTGGCTTATAGGGTGAGAGTTTCCAGGATCTGTTGTAGCTCTACCCTTAATCAATTTATGTTAACATTTGCACTGGGTGTGATGAGGGTGGACAGGATTAGGAATAAGTATATTAGAGGGTCAGCCCAGGTTTTAAGGTTAGTAGACCAAGCCAGATAGGCAGGATTGTTAGTTTGTACATGTGCTGAGGAGGGATGCAGAATATATTGTGAAATGCAGCAAAAACAGCTTCCCAACAGGGACAAAAAACTTGGAAAATAAATAAATAAATCCCATCAACGACCTGGAACACACCAGCTTTATTGAAAACAAAATGTTCCTTCGACTAAGCGCTTTCGCCAGAAATTGGCTTCATCAGAGTCAAAGAAACCTCTAACTACAACAGAATAAATAGTGAAAAAAATTTTTTTTACAAACAATTAGTTAATAGATAAGACAATCATCAGCCATAAAATAACATTAGGTGAACCGCCCTTAGAAAAAGTGCAGTGCTTAGTACAAATCATTTCATCTAAAACAAATCAAAGAATCCATTTAACAATGCATATAAGACCTAGCCAAATTTAAACATATCCACCAAGTTCCACAAACAACAAAATTGGTTAAAAGGTTTGAGTGAACATATAAAAAATACTATAAAAATTTATTCCATGAATTAAAAACATTGATCTATAAAAAAACATGTGTATAGAAAGAACATAGCAGCAGGCAATGCTAATAAACATACCCAAGCTGAAAAACCATTAACTTTTAACTTTTGAAGTTTGAAACAATACCAAACTATGGTTTCAGACTTATTCAAAACACTATTGCGTCCCCATAGTGTACCTGTTCCGGATACAAAATAAACATTGTACCCAGTATAGTAAATTTGCTAAATAATGTTATTAGATCTCTGCTTTAACATGGGCATGAGGGAAATACCTTCATTAAGTCCTGGTGGTCTCGTGGCATTTAACCTCAATTGCCACCTTGCTTCTTTGCTTTCAACAAGAAGTCTGTCATCGCCACCCCTACATTTCGGTACCACCCAATCAATAACAAAGAAAACATTTTTTTTAAAATTGGGACAATCAACACTATGATTGAATAGGGCATTGTGCCCATCTTTCCTTCTAATGGCCCTAATATGTTCACCAGTCCTGTCCTTTAGCTTTCGGACAGTTTTTCCCACATCGCAAGGGATAATTCTGACGTACTTGTTTTAAAATACAACCCTTTGTGTACTCCCCTTATTGAAACAACTAAAAAATTGTGGCAAGTTTGTTTCAATGAATACACCAAGACAAAGTTGGGGGCTCAACCCACGGTGGTATTCAGTAGGGGGAAAAACATTAAAAACATCCTGGAGGACAAGAAAAATAAATGGTACAAGTCTTTGATGGTCAAATGTGGGTCATGTAAATTTTGTCGCTACATTAAAGATAGGCCATATGTGGCAATACATGGACATGATTATGCTTTATCATGCCCAGGGAGATGTAGTTGTAATACTACAATGATGGTCTATGTTGCCACGTGTGTCATTTGCCATGCTTTCTATGTGGGAAAAACTGTCCGAAAGCTAAAGGGCAGGATTGGTGAACATCTTAGGGCCATTAGAAGAAAAGATAGGAAAGTGAAGCAGCGCATTTACGAACATGTTTATGCTATTAATAGACGAGATCTGAATAATGCCTTGGCAAGGCACATTAACGAATTTCCAGACCACCATTTTAAATTTACGGTCCGTAAGATGATTAATGCTGGTATCAGGGGTGGCCCTTGGCAGAATCAGTTGGAAATTGACGAATTTTTTTGGCAAATTCGTACTGCTGCATATATTTATCCTGGTCTGAATAACCATTTGTCTATTAGTTGTATTTAAAAAAATCTTGCCTTAAAAAGGTGACACGAATTTGTAAATGTGTTTTAAAAGGAAGTTTTATATGTGTCATATATATATCTGTATAATGTATACTTTTGGTTTTGATTTATTTTTGGTTTTGATTTATACATATACATATTGAATATATATGTATACATATTTTATATATATATATATATATATATATATACTTTTCATAACTATTTATTTATTATTAATATATAAAATATAGATATTCTTGTTTGTGTAATTATTTTAATTCATAGATTGCTTGAAGGGCATTGTAAGTTATAGGACTGGGATTTTAGTAGTGTGCCACTATGATGTTGTAGTGGCTTCCGGTTTTGTGTCTTAATTGAATTTGTTTAATATAATTGATTAATTTAGTTAATTGATTTGGAGCATATATAAACACACTTAGTTGTTTATTGTATTGTTTTTGTGTCTGAGGAAGGAGGGACATAGAGCTCTCCGAAAGCGTGTGCTAACATTAATAAAATCACTTATCATTTTCGTGAGTGGACTGCTTTGTAAGCTCGTTTTCTGTTGTTTTCTGAGTTGGTCTGTGAACTTTGGAGTTTGATGATTGGCTTATCAATTAACTAATTAAGTGTTTGTAAAAAAAAAAAATTCATTATTTATTCTGTTGTAGTTAGAGGTTTCTTTGACTCTGACGAAGCCAGTTTCTGGCGAAAGAACTTAGTCGAAGGAACATTTTGTTGTCAATAAAGCTGGTGTGTTCCAGGTCGTTGTTGGGATTATTTCTTTATTTTCCTATATTGTGAAATAGATGCTAAGGATGAAGCCGCCAGGTAACAGAAAAAGAGGAATGCCTAAGATGAGGTTTATGGATGTGTTGAGAGAGGACATATGCAGGTGGATGGTGTGACAGCGCAAGATGCTGAGGGCAGGAAGAAATGGAAACAGATGCTCTACTATGGCAACCCCTAATGGGAACATCCGAAAGGAGAAGTAGTAGTTATAGCTCAACCCTTGTGGACTGTGAACACCATTACCGTGCGTCATTCCACAAGTATGTAACCTGTATAGAGGCTGCATCTGAACAGACTGTTTAGGTGAGTGGTTACTTTATATGTTAGCTTGTGTATGACACAGCTAGGGACACTGTCCAGTACCATTGCCACTATGGTTTGGACTTTGATATGGAGATGTTTTAACTAGAGTGTCTGTGAATCATCAGGTTTTACATTCTTCAGGTCTGGAAATGTGGCCCTTGAGTAATGACAGGGTGGTGGAATCCGCATTCAAACTGTCTGACAAGATATTGGTAATGTCATTCAGGTAAGTGTACTTTGTGACCATGTACATTAACTCTGACCCGATGTGAGATTTCCCCTCTAGATTATAAACAATACTAAAGAAAGCTTTAGTTTTGTCATTGGAATCCTTGCCAATTTGTATTTTGAAGCTTGCCTTGTATGATTTAATGAGGGCTTGCATTTTCCCAATGATACTGACCAGAGAGGTTATCCCTTTTTGGTATGTAACTCTTTTTTGGTACAACTTCACACCTTCTGTTATATATTTAGTTTATGGCAGGAGTCCATGAGACTAATGCATTTTTACTGTATAAGTGAGTATTTCTTGTGTTTGTGGTAGCATGGTCTGTGCAACCCTGTAGGTGAGCAGTGTGCATTACAAAAGGATTATACAGCTGGGACAGTGTTAACCTTAGTAGTGCAAACCAATGACAGCAACAACAGCATCACCCACAGCACAGTGTCAACCCGTGTCATACATACACATGCGTACTCAAGTTCCAAAAAGATTCCGAAATAATTCCACCCAACTACTCTATATTCAGAAAAGATAGAACAAACAAAAAAAGGAGGTGGAGTAGCACTTCTATACCTATCCTCCTTAACAGTTACCCCTTATAACAAACCAACTCCCCAATTCAATAATGCAGAATTACTCCTGTCACTGCTTCAGGTAAATAAACACAAACACATATGCATAGCCTCCCTCTACATCCCCCCAGGCAACAATATTTCTACACTAGAAGATATCCTCTCCTGGCTTTCCAATAACATTAACAACGAAACTATACTTATGGGTGACATGAATATTAATTGGTCTGCAATACAGTCTCCCACAAATCCACTTAACATTAATCTTTACAACTTCTCTCAACTGATCAACTCCATAACTCGGCCCTCAAAAAACCTCACCAGTGATAGTACCCTAGACTGGATATTAGTCTCCCACCCTCATTACTTCTCAAATAGTGGCACCCTGCCTGACTCCCTTAGTGACCACTTGCCCACATTCACACACCGACTGACTTCACCCTTACATCTTACTCACAATTGTATTACCACTTCCTGCCAAAAAAACTTTAACCCCACTACCGTTTCCAACTCTCTAAAAGCAATCAACTGGCACACCCTAAAAACTCTACCCCTGGAACAAGCTGTCACCCACTTTAATGCAACTTTCCTAAACCTCTTAGAGCAACAAGCCCCTATAAAAACAAAAAGAATAAAAAACAAAACTGCCCTTTTGGCTAACAAAAAACACACTAGTAACTATGCACCTTAGAGATAAGGCATGTTCATCATATCAGAAACATAGGACTCCCCTAGCCCATAATTTATACAAAACACTCAGAAACAAAGTACAAAAGTTCACCATTTCCGATAGACAAAATTACTTCTCTGTAATCCAAAACAACAACAAAACAAACCCTCAAACATTTTGGAAATGCATCTCTACCCTCCTTAATCCCAACAAACCAGATAACCCTAGCCCAGACCCTAACACTCCTGACATAGACTTGGCCACTCAGTTCAACACCTTCTTCATTGATTCTATTTCCAAACTAACCTCGTCCTTTTCTTCATCAAACCCCACCACACCCCCACTACACCCCAACCCTCCCCTACCAACTTCACCCCGTACCACTGCTCCTCCCCCTATCTCCACTCCATCATCAACATTCCCAAATTCTCACCCCCTTCCCCCACCAGTCTCACTAAAACGTATACCCACATCCACCATAAAAAAACTACTTCAGAAACTAAAACCATGCTCTAATGCCCCTGCTAACATTCCTTCATACTTTCTCAGCATAGCTGCTGAAGCCATTGCGTACCCCATCAGCATTCTAATCAACCATTCCATTCAGGAACGCTCAGTACCTCAAATCTGGAAAAAGGCTTTTGTTGTTCCATTGCACAAAGGCGGCAGCAACAACAATATTACTAATTTCCGTCCCATCGCTATCCTATCTCCTATCTCTAAACATCTAGAAAAGTGTATTCACCTACAACTCCTACCATACCTCTTAGACAGTAACCTACTAACTCCAACACAACATGTTTTCAGACCAAGACACAGTACTATGACCGCCCTACTCTCCTTCCTGGAAGCTGTGAACAAAGCCCGGGACTCAGGACACATTGTCTCCCCCCTCCTACTAGACCTCTCTAAAGCGTTTGATACTATCTCCCACAATTTACTAATAACTAAACTCTCCAAGCTTAACTTGTCACCCTCTTCTTTGAACTGGTTCACTAGCTACTTATCCAATAGATATCAAGCAGTAAGATGGAAAAAAGCCACCTCCCCTTTCATCAACACCCCAGCCGGTGTTCCCCAAGGATCTATACTGGGTCCCCTTCTTTTCAATATATTCATAAACGATTTCTACGACTCTATCCCTTTAACTAAAAATGTTAAGTTGTCAATCTCACCTTCATTCTTGCTGGATGGGTTACTCGGCCAATACTAAATCTCGAGAGCTATTTCCACCGGCTTGAGGCTCCCCTATATCCCACAATGCTAGGCGGTAACTACTCAGATCTCGTTTGCCGCTTAGCTGCGAGGTGCTTTCTTCTACCGGCTCTGGCAGGTTAGTGAGATTTTCTAGTTAGAAAATTAAAAAATCTACCCCTTTTTATTTAGTCAAGTTTATAGTACAGGGTATCCTTATAGTTTAAATCGGGTCTTCCCATGTTTTTATTCCCTTTTTAAGTTCTAGGCCTTTGGCCCACTTCCATTTTTTCCCTTTGTCATTCAGTGTGATTGGGTTTTTCTTTTTGGTTAAAGGGTGTGTCTGTGTTTTGTGTCTGTGTCTTTTTTGTGTATACAGTCACTTTTTCTGATGTCGAAAGACTCCAAGGTCTCCGGCTTCAAGAAGTGTGACTAATGCTGTCAGAAAATGTCTCTGACAGACGGTCACACTTCTTGTGTATATTGCCTGGGACCTTTGCACCTGCAGGACTCCTGTGCTGTTTGCCATGCATTCAGCCCGAGAGTCCTGCAGGAATGCAAAAATAAACTTATTCTTCATGGCTTATTAAAGCCTGAAGGCCCCCCGACCCAGTCTGCATCGGGGAAGCCTTCAAAGACTTCCAGGCCTTCGGCTCCAGCTTCAGAGCCGTCCGCTGGGAGCATTAAGACTACTTCGACATCGGCTCCGGCTGGAGTCGATGTTTCGAAGACTCAAACCGTTACCTTGGCTCCAGCCGGAGCCGAGGGTGCTAAGACTCAGTCGGCTCTGATAGTTTTATCGGAGCCACCTCCTAAGAAGAGGTCGAGGTCCCCTTCCATCGGCTCCATCCACTCGGCCCCGGGATCCCCTCTTCTGTCAGAGCAGAGCCACAGGTCCCATTCCTCTTGGTCCTCCAGGCTGTCTGACCATGACTTACAAAGGGTGGTGAGTAGACTTCTCAAGTCCGAGGCACTGGCCCAAATGCTGCATAGCCCTACTCAACAGTCAGCGGCTATTCCCATCCCTGCTTCTGTTCCTCCTCCGACTCCTTTGAGTTCGGAGCCGGGGCTCATCGGAGCCGATACCCTCCCTTTTGGCTCAGTCGTCTGCTCCGATTTCCTCTTTGGAGGGATCTCGGCGCCGGGCTTCCCTCGGCTCCGAGGGGGCGAGTGGCATCGCCCCCTTGTCCAACCCCGTTCTCCTTCTCGGAGCGTCGGCGCTGGTGAGTTTGGCTCAGACATCACCGTCGGAGCCGTCCCTGTCGGTACCGGGGGGGTCCTTGTCTCCTCGGAGCGGGGACCTTCGGCCCTGGCTGATCGGGGTGCCTTCGAGGTCATGTGGAGAGTGCTAGACCCCGTGTCTACCCCACAGTCTGCTCCATCAGCTCCTCCCTCTTCAGTGCCTGCGATGGATGTCCTTCAAGGATGCATCTGCAGTCATAACATATGGGTTGTCCTGCCTCAGGCAGCCCTTCGGTCGGCCGGATTCCAAAGTCTGGGTCTGGCCTCGGCTGATGTCGCACTTTCCCCGACGTCAGAGCGTCTGGGGTATAAAAGCATCAGCCGACGCCATTTTCCTCAGTCTTTCTTGCCGCGCGGTGCCTGAAACAGAAGCTGTTGGCAAGTGCCGGTCGGTCAGATCCAGTGAATTCAGCTACCGAAGACTTCGAAAAAGCTAAGTATCCCGTTGGGGACTCTTTCTTGCCTCAGCCGATGTCAGACAAAGTAAATAATTGTTTAACTTGTGTGAAACAAATACCTCATAAGGATTTCCATTCCTACTGCCTTCCTTGCTTAGGCCCAGACCACGACGTATCGGCCTGTTCAGCCTGTGCTTCCTTCAACCGACGAACTCTTAGACATCGGTCGGAGTTTGCAGAGGAATTTTTTGGGGTCAGTTTTGCATATAAAATGCCGTCGGAGACTCTGACATCGCATTTGGTGAAAAAACGGAAGGACAAGGACCGACACTCGCGGCCGTGGTTTTGGCTGAAACCACGGTAAGGTCTACCGCGAGTGTCTCGGTTTCGGCCGAAACAGAGTCCTCGGAGATTCCTTCTTCCGAACCCATTCAACCGACCACCGCGGCCCGGGAGGCCCCAGCTGAGTCGGCTACCGAGCTACCTACCGAAACCAGTGTCCAGGAAATGTCCAACACCATACCTTTGGACATTTCTACTCCTGCACGTGGGGCAGCTAGGCCCCCTGCTTCCATGTCCATTAAGGCCTTCTCTAGGGCTAAAGCTGCTAAACTTTCTAAAGCTTTGCCTCCCAAGACTACCTCCCAGAGGCCATCCTCTAGTTCTCAAATCCTCAGCCTTGCAGAGGACCTTATTTCTTTAATTAGAGGTTCACAACCTCACCCGGACAGGGCCTCTCACCCTCCACCAGACAAAAGGCCCAGGACTGACCCCTCTGACCCACACTCTTCAGATGAGTCCACGGATGGATCTGAGTTGTCAGACCACCAGGAGGAGGCTTATTCGCCCTATGAGGATTCTGATGCTGAAGAATCTATCACTTCGGCCTCCCCTCCTGAAGAGTTTTCCTTTGGTGAGACTCTACACTCCATGAGAGAGCATTTTCAATGGCAAGGTCAGGAATTCTCTGATTCTAGAAAAAGATTAAGGACCTTTTTACATTTGCCTCAACATAGGCCCTTAGCTATACCTCCTGTTTTGAATGTAATTGATGATGTGTACAATGATGTCAGTACAGCCCCTGATACTCTCCCTCCGGCCCCTGCCAAACCTGATAGATACCACAGGGTCCCGGATTCTCATTTCCATCTGTATAAAGCCCATTCTGCAGACCCAGAAACTATTTCTCAGGGCCCCAAAGGGGTTGCGGCCGCCACTGCCAAAAATCCTCTACCCTCTGAAAGAGTCTAGAGCTTTAGAGAGATGGGGAAAGAAGGTATATACTTCTGCAACTCTTTCCGTCAGGGCATTAAATTGTCAATTTCATATGATACAGTACCAAGAGTATTTGTTAGATGAACTGAATAAGAAACTTTTTTCTCCTGAACCCCTTGACCAAAAATCCCTACAGGATATGGTACACAACTCACAGCAGGTTAGTAATCATTTCTTAAAATGTGGCTATGATGCATTGGAGGCTTCATTTAGGTCAGCTATGACTGGGGCAGTTATTCGTAGGCATGCTTGGCTGAAGGAACAATCTTTGCCAGACCATGTTAAAGCTAAACTCCTGGATGCTCCAATGGAGAAACAAAATTTATTTGGCTCCTCTGCTCAGGAGGTCTTAAAAAAGTTTGAAGAAAAGGCAAAATCTGTGCAAACAGTTAAGTATTATATTACAAGGCACACATGGATACTGCAAATAATAGACAAAGGATACAGGTTCCACTTCCACACTTTGCCAAAAAGAAACGGAATGCCAAACCTACCACCAAATCAGAGGACAGAGGCTTTAAAGCAGATCAACAACTTGCTTCAAATGACAGCTATAGAAAAGGTACCACTTTCAGAACAAGGCCAAGGATTTTACTCCAGACTATTCCTTGTACCAAGAAAAGAAAATCAGTGGAGGCCTGTTCTCGACCTGTCCGCACTGAATACTTACCTCTTTGTGCCAAAATTCAAGATGCTGACCCTACAGCAACTTCTTCCCATGTTGGGCAAGGAGTCTTGGCTGGTGACTCTAGATCTCAAGGAGGCATACCTGCACGTCCCTATTTGACCAAGTTGCAGAAGACACCTCAGATTTCTTGCAGGATCAGAGCATTATCAATTCTCAGCATTGCCCTTTGGCTTATCTACTGCGCCCAGAGTATTCACGAAATGCCTGGCATCAGTAATTGCACACTGCAGACTTCAGGGGATTCAAATCTACCCATATCTGGACGACTGCCTTATACAAGCGGACAACAAGGGAAACTTGATAAAGGACTTGGCCTATGCCATCCACCTGCTACAGGCCTTGGGATACACAGTCAACATCCAAAAGTCAAGACTTGTTCCATCCCAAAGGATAACCTTTTTGGGTGCAGATCTGGACATAACCACCCAAATGGCCTTTCTCACAGAAGAAAAACAAAAACAACTTCCGGATTACTTCATGATTCTGTCAAGACAAACTCAGCTTACTGCAAGGAAAATCCTGCAGGCCCTGGGTTACATTGCATCCTGCATAATTCTGATACCACAGACCAGGCTGCATATGAGAAAATTACAATGGTACCTAAGGAGTGTATGGTCTCAACACAGTCACAGTTTAGAAACTTTGATACCAATCATTCCTTGCCTTCAAAAGGAATTCCTGTGGTGGGCTCAGGCCTGCCAGTCCAACAGAGGGTTGCCTTTCAACAAACCAAAAACAAAACAAACCATCACCACGGACGCTTCAGACCGAGGATGGGGAGCACACATGGAGGGCAAATGTATCCAAGGCCTATGGTCTCAAGGACAGCTAGGCATGCACATAAACCAGAAGGAAATGCTGGCAGTGATGCATGCAATCGAGGTTTTCAAACCCTTCCTCCATCAAGGCCACCTGTTAATAAGGACAGACAACACCACGGTCATGTGGTACATAAACAAGCAGGGAGGCACACACTCCTACCCTCTATGCCGGCTGGCTATGAATCTATGGGAACTATGCCTGAAATTCAATATCCAACTACAGTCCCAGTTCGTGCCAGGAAAAGAGAATACACTGGCAGACAGCTTAAGCAGAACTACCATGGATGCACATGAGTGGATGCTGCACCCAGACATCTTCCAACTCGTAGCAAAGGCATGGGGAATGCCGGAGATAGATCTGTTTGCCTCCCCCCTCAACCATCAACTGAAGACATTCTGCTCAAGGACATACCACCCACAAGCTTGGAGGGTGGACTCTCTCTCTTTCAGCTGGAAAGCTCTAAAAGTATATGCCTTCCCACCTCTCCCATTAATGTACAAGGTTCTACTGAAGATCAGGGAGGAACAGCCAAGAGTGATTCTGATAGCTCCAGACTGGCCAAGGCAACACTGGTATCCACTATTGAGGAGCATGTCACAGGCAAAACCATGGCCTCTCCCCCTATGGCCTCTTCTTCTAACGCAGAACAATTTCAAGATCATGCATCCCAACTTGAAAACACTGCAGCTAACTGCCTGGAAAATTGCTTAAATCCCAATCAAAATGTTTTATCATAGAGAGTGAAGGACATTATCATGGAAGCTCGCCGGCCTTCCACAAGGAAGACATACTCAGCTAAATGGAAAAGATTTCTCATTTGGAACACATCCAAAGGCTCAGATGTGACAGTGGCAAGCATGACACATATTTTAGAATACTTAGCAGAATTGTTCCACAATGGCCTGTCCTATTCTTCCATTAAGATTCATGCCTCAGCAATTTCAGCAGAATACAACGTGGATCCACCTATCTTCTCACACCCTCTCCTCAGGCAATTTCTGAGAGGGATCAAAAATATTAAACCTCCAAGAAAATCCCCTCTACCTGCTTGGGATCTCAACTTTGTGTTGGAGAAACTAACACTTCCTCCTTTTGAACCAGCAGCATCAGCGGATCTACAGTTTCTGTCTTGGAAAACTGCATTCCTTCTGGCAATAACTTCAGCAAGAAGAGTATCTGAGTTACAAGCATTAATGGCAGTACAGCCATTTCTTATCTTCCATCAGGACAGAGTTTCACTAAGAACCAATCCTACTTTTATGCCAAAGGTGGTATCTAGGGTATCCTTGAACCAAGCTATTCACTTGCCTACGTTCTTCCCAATTCCACAGAATAGAGGGGAAAAACTCCTGCACACCCTGGATATACACAGACAACTACGCTACTACTTGGACAGAACTAAAAGTAGCAGAAAAACTGACCAACTATTTGTAGCATATGCTACTGGGGTGCAAGGAAAAGCAATTTCCAAACAGACAATTTCAAAATGGATAGGAAATTGCATTCGATTTTGTTACTCCTTTCATGGAAAGACTGTTCCTGCAAACATCAGGCCTCATTCCACAAGGGCCACGGCCACCACTACAGCCTTCCTACGAGGGGTGGCTTCCAAGGACATTTTAGAAGCTGCTACTTGGAGCTCCGTGCATACATTTGCCAAACATTACAATCTACCTTTATACTCCAGATCCAGAGCAGGTTTTGCTACTGCAGTCCTGCAGGGGATCTTAACTACACCATCCTTTTCTTAGTACCTCCTTCCCCGATTGGCTATGGTATTCTACCCATATGTTATGACTGCAGATGCATCCTTGAAGGACATAGTACAGTTTTGTACCTACCATAAATGTAGATGTCCGATAGGTATGCATCTGCAGTCAGGGTTACCCTCCCTCCTACCCCTCTGTGGTATCCCTAGGGTGCTTACTCCTCTTTTAGCTAGCTGGGGGAATCTATTATGGTTTATTTGTTTGTATATACATGTATATATATATAATTTTGCAAATGTTTGGAACTTTATTGCATTTATCCAAATTTAGCCTTCCTAGAAGGCACTGGCATCTGGGGCAAGAAAAACTGAGGAAAATGGCGTCGGCTGATGCTTTTATACCCCAGACACTCTGACGTCGGGGAAAGTGCGACATCAGCCGAGGCCAGACCCAGACTTTGGAATCCGGCTGACCGAAGGGCTGCCTGAGGCAGGACAACCCATATGTTATGACTGCAGATGCATACCTATCGGACATCTACATTTATGGTAGGTACAAAACTGTACTTTTCTACCCACCTCCTCGTACCAGACCGTAAAGAGCCAGCCCCTCAGGTTTCCCCATTGGGAATATCCTCTTCTTCCGAGGCTTCTCCTGATCCGGCAGGGGAACCCCCTCGGAAGAGACAGTGCAAGAGGAAGCACATTGACTCCCCTGAGTCTATCACCTTGGACACAGACTTGGAGGAATCCGAAGGTTCCCCTCGGTCCCCCTCTGAGGAAGTCTCTTTTGCTGACATCCTTGAAATCCTTAAAAAGAGGGGGAACTGGCCCTCCCTTAACCCTTTAGAGGACGAGTCGGTCTACCTTGAGGCGTTTGGCTCTCGCCCTTCCACCTCCTGGGTGTCTCCTCTCTTTGACCCCCTCATGGAAGTGGTGGCAAGGAAGACGTGGACGGCCCCTGATTCTGTGGAACCTACCCCAAGGAAGCTGTCAAAATTTATTACAGCCCCGAAAGAGAAACAGTTCTTATCTAAAGGTGTCTCTGTTGATGCCATGGTGGTGGCCGCAGCCGCTAAGAAGGAATTAGCCGATCCTTCGGTACCTGTCCATCCTCCTAATAAGGAGTCTAGGACCATGGACAGGTACGGTAAGCGGATGTTTTCCTCAGCGACCTTTGCCATGCGGTCGCTGAACTACTTGTGTCACTTCACCCGTCTCCAGAGAGATTTACTCAAGGATATGGGTGATGCTATGTAGGATCCAACAGCTGAGGGGTTCCAAGACAAAATAAACTCCCAGTTGGCAACCCTGAATTCGATTGTCAACTCCTCCATGCGGCTTATCTCATATGCGGTCGATGGGGCGTGTAGGGCCGCAGGCACAGGTGTAGCTTTACGACGCCATGCCTGGATGCGGCTTTGCAATTTTGCGGACCCTTTCAGGGCGTCCTTCACCAATTCCCCCTTTGATGGCTCAACGTTGTTTGGACCTCAGGTGAAGGATACATTGACTAGGTGCGAGCAGGAAGGTAAGACTCTCTCTGCCATGGGAGTCCATTTTTCTACCTCTTCCAGACCTTATCCCAAAAGTCAGAGGGGGGAAAAATGTGGTTCCGCAAACCACAAGGAGTCTCATCTGATGCACAAAGTCGATTCCCCTCTAGAGGCAGAGGGGGGAACAACAATAGACGTTGCCCTAGGGGCAGAGGTGGTCCGCAAAACCAGGGTAGCAGAGAGACTTTTTCTGATAAACCCTTTCAGCATCCCTGAGGAGCTGCCCGGCTGTCCACCTTCGGAGGCAGTCGGGGGAAGATTATCACTGTACCCAGAAGCCAGGCTTTCCCTCACTCAAGACAAATGGGTACAGTTTATTATATCCGAGGGTTACAAAATCCCCTTTATTCACATCCCATTCCAACCCAAAGGATCCCTTCCAGACGTTCCACCCAGTCTAAGGGAACAAGCAGTGTTAGAAATATCAAAGCTGCTGTCAAAAAGAGCTATCCAGCCAGTCCCAGCAGGCCAGCAAGGATCCGGAATCTACTCCAAATTCTTTTTGGTACCAAAAAAGACAGGGGACTGGAGACCAATATTGGATCTCAGCAAGCTAAACAAGTATGTGAAGAAAACAAAATTCCGGATGGTCACGCTACAGTCCATTCTACCCTTCTGGGTCAGGACAATTGGATGTGCTCAATAGACCTTCAGGATGCGTACTACCATATCAAAATGCTCAGACGCTCCAGGAAATTTCTCCGCTTCAGGCTGGGAGCCAGTCACTACCAGTTCAGAGCCCTGCCCTTTGGTCTCACTACAGCCCCCTGAGTGTTCACCAAATGTATGGCAGTGGCCGCGGCTCACTTGAGACGTCAAGGATTCCAGGTGTTTCCATATTTGGACGACTGGCTCCTTACCGCCACCACCAGGCATCAACTTCTTCTATCCAGAGACTTCACCATTCAAACTTGCCAAGCTCTGGGCATTTCAGTAAATTTCGAAAAATCTGCCTTGTCGCCTTGTCAGTCTATTACCTTTATAGGTGCTACCTTAGACACACTTCATCTTTCTGCCAGACTGACAGAGCAAAGAGTATCAGATATCCGCAAACATGTTTACCTTCTGCTTCAATGCAACAAGATCAAAGCCAGGGTAGTCTTGAAGGTATTAGGACTCATGGCGGCTACCATTACACTTCTTCCCTTAGCTCGTTTTCACATGCGGATCCTCCAGTGGATGCTGTTTTCTCAGTGGTCCTTCCAACAGCTCCCAATGTCTCACATAATTCTGCTAACCCAATCATGCAAGAATCACTTGTCTTGGTGGATGACATCACCTCAAGTTCTTCAGGGCAGACCCTTCATCCCTCACCCCCCCAATCGCCAAGGTGACAACGGACGCCTCCCTGATCGGGTGAGGGGGGCATTATCAGGGCAGGAAAGTCCAGGGCACGTGGCAATCTTTCGAGTGCCACTTGCACATAAATGTCTTAGAGATGAGAGCAGTGCTTTTAGCGTTGCAAGCCCTTCAGGACTCTCTTCCCACAGGGACTATTGCAATTCAGATGGACAACATGCCCGTAGTGTGGTACATCAACAAACAGGGTGGAACCAAGTCCTATCCCTTATGTCGAGAGGCACTCAGACTTTGGCAGTGGGCGATTTCTTCTCAGCGGTTTCTGATCGCAACGCACATTCCCGGGAAGTCCAACGTGATTGCGGACAAGTTGAGCAAGGCTATTCTCATGCCTCACGAGTGGTCTCTAAAAAAATCAGTGCTGGAAGAAATCTTTCAAAGATGGGGCCGGCCTTGCTGCGATCTTTTTGCTACTCCCCAAAACAGCAAGTGTCACGATTTCTTCACCCTCTTCCCTCTACCAGGCCAACCCACCAGAGACGCTCTAGTCCACGATTGGCCCCGGGGACTTCTGTATGCTTTCCCCCCTTTTTCACTGATCTCTCAATTAATTCAGAAAGCTATCACCTTGAGAGTCACTATGATCCTCATTGCCCCTTACTGGCCTCGACAGATGTGGTTTCCATTCCTGCATCATTACCCCTTGGAGCAGCTTTGGCATCTGGACCCAGTGCCAGATCTTTTGACCCACCAGTTGGGCCAGCTGCACCACTCCCTCCAATCTCTAAACCTCACAGCGTGGTTTCTCCGATTCCTACCCTAGCCAGGCTTCCATTAATTTCTCATTCGGTCCGTAACATACTCGTAGCCTCTCACAAGTCTTCTACCAGAAGGATTTACAATAGTAAGTGGAAACGTTTTTCCTTCTGAGCAGCATCAAAAAATATAGACCCCTTCACCGCACCTATCCAGTCTATCCTAGACTTCCTGGCAGAGCTCTTTCATTTAGGCTCTTCCTCATCTGCCATTAGAGTACAGATAGCTGCTATAGCTAACTTTCATGTAGGTGTCTCGGACTCCAGTATCATGTCCCATAAACTTTGCAAAGCCTTTCTAAGAGGTGTCTTTTTGCTCAAGCCCCCAATCAAAGATCCCCCACCTCAGTGGGACTTGAATTTGGTCCTAGCGTCCTTGATTCTCCCCCCCTTCGAACCTGCGGCTTCATGCCCTCTCAAGTTGCTCTCATGGAAAACACTTTTTCTAGTGGCCAAAACATCAGCTAGAAGGGTATCTGAACTTCATGCTCTTTACAGTCGTCCTCCTTACTTAGTTTTCCATAAAGACAGGGTGTCCCTCCGGACTAATCCATCCTTCTTGCCTAAGGTTTCCTCTGAGGCAAATCTAAACCAGACTATCGATCTCCCTGTCTTCTTACCTGATTATTCCAACAGGTCGGAACAAAAGATGTAATGTGATCCTATCTCGCCTACATTCTCTACAGATGGGTTCGGAGCCGATCCTCGGCTCCTACTCGGCCGCTATACAATAGAACGCAATCTCTTATTGGCTGAGTTACCTCGTATCCCAGGATGCACCACTACTGCTTCCCCAGATCTCGTTTGCCGCTTCTGAAGCAAAGACGTGGTCTCGGACTTGGCTGAGCTAAGTGCCTCTTACTGACATACTTTGTCAAATTTTGTGCTAAAATTTACCCAAAAGCTGTTTTAACAGCTACTTGTTGTTGTGTGACTGTGATTTAGTATTTTTCTGAGGTAAAATTGTATTTTTTGTGGCAGTGATCCCATTGAGTTAGAGGGGCCTAGCCCTATCCTAGGCGTTTTACTTAGAGTCTAGGCTGTTGTGGTAGTTTTTGTGTAGTTTTGTGTAGTTTTTTTCTGGAAAGTTAGTGTGTTGAATTAGTTAACATGTCGAAGGAACATAGACCGTCAGGTTTCAAAAAATGTTCCAAATGTAGCTATAAAATGTCCATTACGGACGACCATTCTTTGTGTGTTTATTGCTTGGGCCCGAAGCACCTCCAGGAATCCTGTAGCGTTTGCCACGCTTTTTCCTCTCGCGTGCTCCAAGAGAGGAAAAATAAGTTGATTTTGAAAGGGCTTATTACCACTTCCTTTGAGGAAGCCCTATCTTCTTCTTCTTCCCCTTCGAGGAAGAAAAAATCTTTGGCTCCGACCAGCCCGTCGGATCCAGCAGCAAAAAAGTCAAGGCAGGCTTCTCCGTCGGCTCCACGGACTTCGGAGCCGAGGGCAGAACGGTCTGCCTCGATGTCTCCAGCCTCGACTCCTCTGGCTTCGGAGTCGAGAGCTCGGGCATCGAGAGGCGAGTCATCTCCATCGGCTCCACTGCCTTCGGAGCCGATGAAGGTTGCCCGCTCAGACTCTTCCCCTTCGGTGCCGAAGTCCCCATCGGCTCCGAAGGAAATTGCAGTGGTGGTGGAATCTCCCTCGGCGCCGATACTTCTCGAAACCATACGGAGCCGGTCCCCCAGTCTTTCGGAGCCGGCGGAGAAGTTGACTCGGACCCGGCCGGTCTCTTCTCGGTCGTCGAGGATGTCTGATTCGGATGTAGACAGGGTGCTTCAAAGGCTTTTTCAGTCTCCGGTCTTTCAAAAGTTGATCTCGGCTCCAGCCCAGTTGGCTCCGGAGCCGGTTTCCCACCCTGCTATCTCGGTTCCTCCTCCAACAGCTTCGTTCGCTGTTGGAGTCGGTGTTGGTGGAGCCGGTGGAGGTTGTCGGGTTGGTTCCGACCCTAACTCCAACCCCGCCCTTCGGGTCGGGATTCGGTACGCGGACCTCTTCTGTCGGCCCGGGGGGGGGGGGACGCTTCGGGACCGATCCTTTCGGTTCCGAGCCTCCCTCTCGGTGCGTCGGCGGCGGGAGTTCCGACTGCTGTTGTGGACTTGGGGGTTGAACCATCCCAGGACTCTGGGGGTCCCGCCTTCAAGGCCATGAGGAGTGCCTTGGCCAAATCCTCTCTGGCCACTTCTACCATCTCACCACCACCTTCCCTTGGCACGGAGACTGGCTCCTTTGCAATCCCCCTGTCTCACGGCAGCGGAGCCCTTGGGCCTGAGGTTACCCCCATCGGGGGTTCCTTTCTTCCTGGAGGTCCCTCCGAAACGTCTTCGGAGGAACCTCCGAGGAGGAGACAGTGCAAGAGGAAGCACGTCGACTCCCCTGATGAGTCTCTCACCTCGGATACTGACCTCGATGATGCGGAGGGGTCTCCCAAGTCGTCCTCTGATGATGTATCCTTTACAGACATCTTGGAGATCCTTAAGCAACGAGGCGACTGGCAGTCCAAACCCCCTTCTGCTGAGGAGTCGGTGTTCCTCAAGGCCATCGGGGCTCAGCCCTCCGCCTCCTGGGTGTCTCCGCCCTTCGATGAGCTTCTGGATTTGATCTCTCGAAGGGCGTGGGAACACCCGGACTCTGTTGAACCGGTGCCAGCTCGCCCCAATAAATTCCTTTTGGCACCCCCTGATAAGGACTTTCTTTCCAATGGTGTGGCTGTAGATGCCTTGGTGGTGGCATCTGCCACCCAACAAGATGTGGCAGAGGCTTCAACGTCTGTCCATCCTCCTAATAAGGAGTCTAGGAGCATGGATTGGTACGGAAAGTGCACCCTTACTTCAGCAACCTTTACATTAAGGTCTCTGAACTACTTGACGCATTTCACGAGACTGCAGAGGGATCTGGTCAAGGAGCTTTCGGATACCCTCTCCGGTAACTTACCTGAGCAGTTAGCCCAGACAGTTAACTCTCAGTTGGCTACCCTGTCCTCGTTATCCAACTCATCCATGAGGCTCATTTCGTATGCAGCCGAAGGAGCGAGCAGAGCGGCGGGCACAGGTGTTGCTCTACGGAGACAAGCCTGGCTACGTCTGTGTCACTTTGCGGAGGCCTTTAAGTCTTCCTTTGCCGACGCCCCCTTCGATGGGTCCTCTCTGTTTGGACCCAAGGTAAAGGACACTTTGATTCGCTGCGAACAGGAGGGTAAGACTTTAACTGCTGTAGGGGCCCGGTTTTCCACTCCCTTCAGACCTTATCCCAAGGTTCGAAGAGGAGGGAAAATGTGGTTCCGTAAGTCTCAAAAGCCTTACTCGTCGCAGCAGAGCGATTCCCCTTCTAGAGGCAGAGGAGGGGGAAATTTTTCAGGGAGACGCCGTCCCAGAGGCAGCGGAGGCCCCCGCAACACTGGAGACCGCGAGTCCTTTCGTGGCTCCTCCTCCTTCCAGCATCCCTGAAGGAGTGCCCGACTGTGCAGCTCCGGAGCCAGTCGGGGGTCATTTTTCGAGGCACCTAAAGGCCTGGGAAAGTATCACTCAGGACCAATGGGTGCTCCGAATCATCGCCGGAGGTTACACCATTCCCTTCTTTCAACCCCCCCCCACCATCCCAAAGAATCCCGGACCCGCCACCCAGTCAATGGGATCTGGCAGCCAGCGAAATTTCGAAGCTGCTTCAAAAAGGAGTCATCCAACCTGTCCCCGCAGATCAGGCTGGATCAGGGACTTACTCAGGATTCTTTTTGGTACCAAAAAAGACCGGGGACTTGAGGCCCATTTTGGATCTCAGCAGATTAAACCCGATCAGTGAAAAAGTTCAAATTCTGGATGGTCACCTTGCAATCCTTTCTCCCGCTTTTGGAGAAGGGTGTTTGGATGTGCTCCATAGATCTCAAAGACGCCTATTATCACGTTCTGATAGATCAGGCGTCAAGGAGACACTTGCGCTTCAGCCTAGGAGACGGTCATTTCCAGTTCTGTGCACTGCCCTTTGGTCTCACCGCAGCCCCCAGGGTGTTCACCAAATGTTTGGCAGTGGTGACTGCTCACCTGAGAAGTCTAGGATTCCAGGCGTTTCCATACCTAGACGGCTGGCTCCTAACTGCCACCTCCAGGCATCTACTCTTAAAAACTCTAGCAGCCACTATCTCCCTAGGCAACTCCTTAGGAATCACCTTCAATTGGACAAAATCCGTATTGCTGCCATCACAGCGTATTCTGTTTATTGGTGCAGAAATAGACTCAAGGCAGATGCGAGTCTATCTTCCTGCGGAAAGGATAGCAACACTGCAGTCTCAGGTTCGGGCGTTACTCCTCAGACATCGCGCTCCAGCGAGAATGGTCCTGCAGCTGTTGGGTTTCATGTCAGCCACCATTCTTCTCTTCCCCTTGGTAAGGTTGCATATGAGGATACTCCAGTGGCTCCTCTCAGTCCAGTGGTCTTATCAAGACCTTCCCCTCAGTCACCACATATTGATCACAGAGACGTGCAAACAGGATCTTCGTTGGTGGCTTCTCTCCTCCAACCTGGATCAGGGGCGACCCTTCGTTCCCCCATCCCCCTCGGCCACGTTGACTACGGACGCCTCCCGGACAGGGTGGGGGGGGCATTGTCTGGACAGGTCGGTCCAAGGCACGTGGCACTCCGACGAGAGTCTTCTCCACATAAATAACCTGGAAATGAGGGCGGTGCTTTTAACGTTGCAAGCACTGCACGATCACCTCCCCCAGGGTACGATTGCCATTCAGTCCGACAACATGTCGGTAGTCTGGTACTTGAACAAGCAAGGAGGGACCAGGTCTTACCCCCTTTGCAGAGAGGCCATGAAGGTATGTGATTGGGTGATTGCTACCAAACGTTTTCTAGTGGCAACACACATTCTGGGGAGATCCAATGTGATAGCCGACAGACTGAGCAGGACTATTCTCTCCCCTCACGAATGGTCCTTGAACGACAGAGTGGTAACACAGATTTTCACGAGATGGGGAGCTCCATGTTGCAATCTTTTCACAACTCCCCTCAACGCAAAATGCCAGCAGTTCTTCTCTCTCTCACCCCAGTTCCGGGGGAGATCCCCAAGGATGCTCTGGTCCAAGCTTGGCCCCCCGGTCTGCTATACGCCTTTCCACCAGTTCCTCTTCTCCCCAAGGTGATTCAGAAGGCGATTCGCTTGGAAAGCAGAATGATTCTAATCGCCCCATACTGGCCTCGTCAAGTCTGGTTCCCCTTTCTTCACAAATATGCATTGGAGGGTCCCTGGTTCCTGGACCAAGTTCCGGACCTCTTGACGCATCAGTCAGGACAGCTCCATCAGTCCCTCCATTCATTGAAGCTAGCAGCTTGGCTACTCCTCTTCCGACCATAGTTAGGAGCCATTCTTTCGACCCTGAAGTCATGCATATTTTGTCCTCGGCCCACAAGACTTCTACTAAAAAGATGTGTAGCAGTAAATGGAAGAGGTTTGCTATTTGGGCCCAACTCAGGGGATTAGACCCTATGACAGCCTCGGTGTCAGAGGTTCTGAAGTTTTTAACTTCCCTGTTCAACCAGGGTTGTTCGGTGTCTACCATCAAAGTTCAATTGGCGGCTATTTCCAATTTTCACGAGAGCGTAGAACCACCTTTAATGAGCAACAAGTTGTGCAAAGCTTTTATTAAAGGAGCTTGGCTTCTATGGCCCCCTATATCTCATCCCGCACCACCGTGGGACCTTAACGTAGTGTTAGGTGCATTAACTGCACCTCCCTTTGAGCTGGCAGCAACCTGTGACTTAAAATTTCTTTCTTGGAAGACTGCCCTTCTAGTTGCTATTACATCAGCCAGGCGAGTTTCAGAACTTCAAGCCTTATGTGTCAAACCACCATACCTGGTATTTCACAAGGATAGAGTATCTCTTAGACCAAACCCATCCTTTATACCAAAGGTTTGTTCTAACTTTTGTTTGCAACAATCACTGGAATTACCGTTTTTTTTCCCTAAGTATTCAAACAGAGCTGAGTATACCTTTCACAGCTTAGACGTGCACAGACAATTACGTTCCTATTTGGATAGGACACACCAAGCACGAAAATCAGATCAACTGTTTGTGTCCTTTTCGGACAGTAAATTGTGCAAAGCCGTCACGAAAGTCACTATTGCCAAGTGGATCAGAGACTGTATTAGTCATATTTATCGCATTTCAAATAAGGAGCTTACAATTCCTGTGAAAGCTCATTCTACTAGGGCTGTGGCCACTTCGGCAGCCTTTCATTCCAAGCTCTCTATTAATGACATCTGTGCGGCTGCTACGTGGTCTTCTCTACACACCTTTATTTCTCACTACAAATTGGATGTGTCATCTAGGGGTCGAGCTTCCTTCGATTCCACGGTTCTCTGGACCGTTTTCCAGTGAGCCACCCAGGAATTAGGTGCTAGGGACGCTGTCCCATCTGTAGAGAATGTAGGCGAGATAGGATCACATTACATCTTTTAGTTGTGTACTTACCATAACTTTAGATGTATGGGATCCATTTCGCTTAGATTCCTAATAACCCACCCTCCTTCCCCCTGCCTTGTAGGCCAGAAGAGACCGGACGATCCGAGTTCAACTGTTTCCTCTCTTGAAACACATGGCAATGTTATAACAACAGTCTATATGTGTGTGCATGTGTGCGGACAAACAAGATCTGGGGAAGCAGTAGTGGTGCATCCTGGGATACGAGGTAACTCAGCCAATAAGAAACTGCGTTCTATTGTATAGCGGCCGAGTCGGAGCCGAGGATCGGCTCCGAACCCATCTGTAGAGAATGTAGGCGAGATGGATCCCATACATCTAAAGTTATGGTAAGTACATAACTAAAAGATGTTCTTCATCTCACATTGCTGCAGTCATAACCTGTGGGTAGTCTGCTGTCCTCGGTCGGCCCGAATACCAAAGTATTAGGCTGGCGTCGGTCATGGGCGCTCAGATCTGACGTCAGTGTGCCATGGTATTAAAGCGCATGACCGACGTCATATCCTCAGTCTTTTTTGCCGCATGGTCCAAAGCAGAAGCAGCGTTTGCAAGTGCCGTTCGGCGTTCTGAAATTTTCGTATTCTGAGTTTCAGACCGAAACCAAGTTGGGCTAAGTACCCCGTTGGGGAATATTTTTGTTTTTTCTTGCCTCAGTTAATTCCGGATGTCAGAAAAAGTGAATAATTGTATTTCTTGTGGGAAACAGATACCGCATAGGGATTACCACTCTCTCTGTATTCCTTGTTTGGGGCCTGAGCACGACGTAGTCGGGTGTCGCTTTTGTGCTAGATTTAATAAGCGCACCATTAAACGTAGGTTAGATTGCGCTAGGCTTGTCTTCGGTAAGCGGTGTAATTACAATATGCCGTCGGATCCTCCGACGCCCGCTACCGCTAAGAAGCACAAAGACAAATCGTCAAGGTCCAAGCAGGATGAGTCGTCCGTTCCGGACGCCGGTTCTTTAGAAACTACGGTGGAATCTGTAGATCCAGCCGAGGTTTCAGCTGAGTCTCAGGGGGAGACGTTAATTTTGCAAGATGTGGCCTCTCAGGAGTCAGGTCAGGCTGAGGGAGCCTCTCAGGTTGCTGTACTCCCTTCTTTGCCTAAGGTGGTTAGGCCTTCTCCTTCTGTCTCTAAGGTACCTTCCAAGGTCAGGCCTGGTTTGCCTTCCACAGGTGTCAGTCCTAGTTCTGCAGGTTCTGTGCCTAAAAAACACATGCTTAAAATGGCAGAAGATTTAATTTCCCTAATCAGGGGTTCTATGCCCCCTCCAGATAAGAGCCCTAAAGTGGAGCCAGAGGTGGAAAGTTTGGAACAGGCTTCAGATTACTCAGAGTCTTCGGCTGAAGACATTCAGGATTTTCCTCCTTATTCTGATTCAGACGCAGAGGATTCCAGTCCTTCTGCTTCTCCTCCAGAGGATTTTTCTTTTTCAGAAACCCTGCATTCTATGAGGGAGCATTTTAAATGGGAAGGTCAGGATTTCTCAGATTCCCGAAAGAGGCTTAGGGAATTTTTGTTTTTACCACAACATTGGCCCTTGGCTATACCTCCTGTTTTGGATGTTGTTCAGGACGTTTTCTCTGAGGCTTCCCTTAATCCAGACTCTTTGCCTCCTGCGCCAGTTAAACCAGATAGGTATTACAGAGTGCCTGAGGCTCATAAATATCTGTATAAGAGCCCAAGGGCTGACCCAGAAACTATTAGCCAGGGACCTAAGGGTGTCAGGGCTTCTGTTGTAAAGAATCCAGTTCCTCTGGATAAGGATTCTAGAGCTTTGGATAGGTGGGGTAAGAAAGTGTATACCTCTTCCACTTTAGCAATGAGGGCTTTGAATTGCCAGTTTCATATGTTGAAGTAAAATAATTTTCTCCTTACTCAGTTAAAATCTAAGGTGGATGCTTTGGCAGAGGGCATAGAGTGTAAGGAATTACAGGATTTGGTTCATGCCTCTGATCAGGTGGGTAAGCATTCTTTGCAGTGTGGATTCGATGCTTTACAGGCTTCTTCCAGGGTGGCTGCCACTGGATCAGTTATTCGCAGGCACGCCTGGCTTAAGGATCAGAATTTGTCAGAGCATGTTAAAGCTAGAATTTTGGATGCTCCTTTACAGTCTGAAGTTTTGTTTGGTTCTCCTGTGGAGTCTGTCTTAAAGAAAATGGAAGACAAGGCTAAGTCTATGCAGACTGTTAAAGATTTTTTGCAGGTGCAGCCCCTTAAGTTTAGCAGGAATTGGCCTACTAAGGGATGGGCTTATCCTTCTTCTGATTTACAGTTTAGGGGCAGATCTAGACGTGGCAGGGGCAGGGCTCAGGGTTCTTTCAGACCTAGAACGTGGAGTTCCCCTGCACAATCTACAGGTGAGGGCAGGGGCCAGTCCTTTCGTAAACAGGCCCAATGACCTGCATCTTCAGCTGCCAGATCCTTCCTGTCTGGCAGCTCCTTTGGGAGGAAAGTTGGCACTCTTCAAGCAAAACTGGCTTTTAGTCACCCAGGACAAATGGGTGTTGGACATTATAGACCGAGGCTACAAGTTTTATTTCCACACATTGCCTCCTTTCAAAGGCATGCCAGACGTTCCTCCTCAGCAAAGGGTAGAGGCTCACAAACAGATTTCTTTACTTCTTCAAATGGGGGCTATACAGCAGGTCCCTCTGGCAGAAGTGGGACTAGGATTTTATTCTCGCCTGTTTCTTGTACCAAAGAAAGGAAACACTTGGAGGCCGATTTTGGATTTATCTATCCTCAACACATACCTGGACATTCCAAAATTCAAAATGTTGACGTTGCAACAACTTATGCCTCTGTTGGGCAGAGATCATTGGATGGTAACTCTGGATCTCAAAGAGGCTTATCTTCATGTTCCTATCAGGCCCAGTTGCAGGAGATTCCTGCGTTTTCGGGCTGGGACTTTACATTATCAGTTCTCTGCATTGCCCTTTGGCTTATCTACTGCGCCCAGGGTATTCACAAAGGTTCTGGCTCCGGTGATAGCCTTCTTAAGGTTAAGAGGAATACAAATTTATCCTTATTTGGACGATTGCCTGATTCTTGCTCAAGACAAGCACAAGCTTCTTCACCATCTACAGTATGTTATGGCAGTGTTAAGGTGCCTAGGGTATTCTGTGAACGAAACAAAGTCCAGTCTAGTACCCTCTCAGGAAATGTGCTTTCTGGGTGTGAGACTGAATACAGCTTCCCAGATGGCCTTTTTGACCCCGGACAAGCAAAGGAACCTTACACTTTACTTCCATCAATTGTCTCTACGGTCCAGGCTGACTGCAAGGACAGTCCTTCAAGCCTTGGGGTTCATGGCATCTTGTATTCTGGTGCTTCCCAATGCCAAACTGCATATGAGGAAGCTACAATGGTATCTCAAAAATGTATGGACACAACACTGCCACGATCTGGACACTGTCATTCAAATAATACCTTGCATTCAAAAGGAATTTTTGTGGTGGGCTCAGGAATGTCACCTAAACAAGGGACTCTCTGTGACCCGACCAGAGGCGAGTCAGATCTTAACGACAGATGCCTCGGACAAGGCTTGGGGAGCACACCTCAATGGAAAATGGGTTCCAGACATGTGGCCTGCCAGACTTCAACATTTACATATCAACTTGAAGGAGATGTTAGCAGTCCAATTTGCATTGATGGCTTTCAAGGATTTACTTCACCCGGGACAAGTGTTGGTTCAAACAGACAACACAACTGTCATGTGGTACATCAACAAGCAAGGGGGAGCCCATTCGTACCCTCTTTGCAGGCAAGCTATGATTCTGTGGGAGACTGCTCTCAGTTTACACCTCACTTCAGGCAAGGTTTCTGCCAGGAGCACAGAACTCCTTAGCAGATGTTTTGAGCAGACAGATGGTGGATCCCCACGAGTGGAAGTTGGATCCTCATGTATTTCGACAGTTGACAGTGATATGGGGGACTCCAGACATAGATCTGTTCGCTTCTCCACTAAATTCCCAGTTGCCAAAGTTTTGCACAAAGATGTTTCATCCCACAGCTTGGAAAGTGGATGCTCTATCATTCAGTTGGAGCAATCTTCACGTCTATGCCTTTCCTCCTCTGCCTCTCCTTCCCAAGGTACTTTTGAAAGTCAGACAAGACAAGCCCTCCATGATTCTGATAGCTCCAGATTGGCCTCGACAGCACTGGTACCCTCTGCTGAGGAGTTTAGTACAGGAGCCTCCTTGGCCTTTGCCTTCAATTCCACACCTTTTGTCTCAGGCGGGCAATCATTTCCTCAGTGTCAGGATTCAGTCCCTGCATCTAACAGCCTGGCATATTCTGTTCTAGAACCTGGAGGGTCGCAGCTTCCTCAACAAGTTTTGAATGTTATTTTGGAGGCCAGAAGGCCTAGTACAAGGAAAGTTTATGCTGATAAATGGAGGAGATTTTTTATTTGGAGCAAAGCAAAAAGCTTTGATGTTTCCAGGCCTGATTTGAGTGTTTCTCTTCAATATCTTACAGAATTATTAGACAAGGGTTTGTCTTTCTCCTCTGTAAAAGTTCATGCTGCAGCCATTTCTGCTCACTATGACTGTGACCCACCTTTATTCTCTCATCCTTTGTTTAAGCAATTCCTTAGAGGGGCAAAGAACATAAGACCCCCGCGTAGAGCTCCTACTCCTTCCTGGGATCTCAGTTTTGTGTTGGAAAAACTTACTTTACCTCCTTTTGAACCTGCAGCTACGTCTGAGTTAAATTTTTTGTCGTGGAAGACTGCTTTTTTGTTGGCCATTACGTCTGCTAGAAGGGTATCTGAGTTACAGGCTCTAATGGCAGTTGAACCCTTCCTAATTTTTCATAAGGATAGGGTATCTCTGCGTACTAACACTACTTTTATGCCTAAAGTGGTTTCAAATGTGGCCTTGAACCAATCTATTTTATTTATTTATTTATTTTACATTTGTTGACCGGGCTAGTCTAGCTGGACATATATCCGTTTACAGTAGAGGCCCGGGGAGAAAAGCTCCAGTATGGACAAAATAACAGAGATTAATAACATTTTTCTTAGTAGATTTATACAAGGTACAAGAGAGGATAACTATCACATTTTAAAAAATAAGTACAAGTTAACAACAAAAAGCAAAATCTACATAGTAAAGTTATTCAGAGATCTAGGAATACTTTAGTATTCACCTCTCAATTCCAGAAAGCTTCAGGTAGGGCCAGTAAGGGGACAGGAATAAAAAAAATAATAAGGTGTGTTGAGCCATACTTTTAATCGGGATTGGTACAGGGACATAGCCATTGAGAAGTAAGGTGTCATTTGCCTACTTTTTATGCAGATCCCCAAAATAAAGGGGAGAAAATTTTGCACACTTTGGATATTCACAGGCAGTTGCGTTATTATTTGAGCAAGACTAAAGGGTTCAGACAGTCTCAACAATTGTTTGTTTCTTTTGCTTTGGGCTCTCAGGGGAAACCTGTTTCAAAACAAACTATTTCTAAGTGGATTGGCCATTGTATTGCATTTTGTTATTCTCATCATGGTAAGGAGATTCCGGCTGGAATCAGACCTCATTCCACTAGGGCTACTGCCACCTCTACTGCTTTTTTAAAGGGGGTAGCTACTAAAGATATTTTGGAAGCAGCTACTTGGAGTTCAGTGCACACTTTTTCTAAACATTACCATCTTCCTCTTTATTCCAAATCTAGGGCTGGATTTGCCACTGCAGTCTTACAGGGCATTTTGGCAGCTCCCAATGCTTTCTGATTTTGCCAACCTCCCATTACCTTTGCTTTCGGATTCTACCCACAGGTTATGACTGCAGCAATGTGAGATGAAGAACATAGTACAGTTTTGTACCTACCATAAATGTAGATATTCGAAGATCCACATTGCTGCAGTCCAATTTACCCTCCCTCCTTCCCCTCTGTAGTTTGGAGTGGTTGTATGGTTTGGGTTGTGGTTGTTATTTGTACATGGCTTTTGGAGGTTTTTCTATTTTTGGCTGTGACCTTTCTTTTTAGGGCCTTCTGACATCTGGGGCAAGAAAAGACTGAGGATATGACGTCGGTCATGCGCTTTAATACCATGGCGCACTGACGTCAGATCTGAGCGCCCATGACCAACGCCAGCCTAATACTTTGGTATTCGGGCCAACCGAGGACAGCGGACTACCCACAGGTTATGACTGCAGCAATGTGGATCTTCGAACATCTACATTTATGGTAGGTACAAAACTGTACTTTACATTTTCTAGATGTTCATCGCCAACTTCGATATTATTTAGACAGGACTAAACAGTTCAGGAAATCTGACCAGCTCTTCCTGTCTTATGCGGAAGGGAAAATGGGCCTTCCAGTTTCTAAAGTGTCCCTTTCAAGATCCCTTACCTCTATAATTACCTTCATCTATGAAATCTGACATCAAAAGCTGCCTTCAAGACCTGGAGCTCATTCAACCAGGGCATTAGCTACATCTGTAGCATTTCAGGACAGGCTACCAATAGATTCCATTTGTGCAGCAACCACATGGGCTTCACCTCATACCTTTATCTCGCATTACAAATTGGATATGGCCTCCAGAAACCATGCCAACTTTGGTTCCACTGTTCTCAAGAGTCTGTTCCGATAAGCCACCCGGGGTAAGGTGCTAGGGACGTGGTCCCATCCAGCAAGAATGAAGGCGAGATTGACAACTTAACATTGTGAAGTTATGTACCTACCATAACGTTCCATGTTAGTTGTCTTCTTCTCGCCTTCTTTCTTGCGTCCCACCCTCCTTCCCCCCAGCTTGGACAGACTGATAGGAATCTTTGGGATCTTCCATTGGGGCTTCCTTCCCACATGTTCTACCACCTCTATTCTCCCTTTTCCTGTTTGTGGTAGCTTACATACAGGTTTATATAGAGGTGGGTTTTTTCTCTTTTCTCCATACTATGGAGACTAGAACTGCTTGGTTTTAGCTATCAAACGAGATTTGAGTACTTACCACCTAGCATTGTGGGATATAGGGGAGCCTCGAGCCGGTGGAAATAGCTCTCGAGCTTTTGTATTGGCCGAGTCGGAGCCGAGGATCGGCTCCGAACCCATCCAACAAGAAAGAAGGCGAGAAGAAGATAACTAACATGGAACATTATGGTAGGTACATAACTTCTCATTATCCAATACACAGATGATTCAACTATTATCTGTTCTGCTGCCTCCATCCCCACACTGCTAAAGCTTACTCAAGATGCATTCTTAACCACCGAACAATGTATGAAAACAAATCACCTTGTACTCAATGCCTCCAAAACCAAAGTAATGGTATTCACCCCCTCTAAAGCTACCTTTTTCAATCCAAGTAATTTCACTATTACTAGTCACAGCAGTACACCCCTAGAACTGGCACCTGAGGCCAAATTACTTGGGGTCCAAATTGATAGCTTAAATTCAATTCCCATATTCAACTAAATATAAAAAAAACCCACCAAAAACTTGGCATGCTCTACAGACAGAATCGTTATCTTACACCCTCCACCAGACTCACCCTATCTACCACATTTCTCATCCCATCCCTCCTCTATGGAGCCCCACTTCTAACTAACCTACAATCTTCTCTCAAAACACAACTCTCCTCTTGCTATAACAAAATTGCCAAGTTTGCTACCTCCCATAAGTCCTCCTCACACCACTGTTCGGCTCTCCACAAACTAAAATGGTTAGAACTACCCAATCACCTCACCTACATCCAACTGACTCTTGCACACAAGCTCATCTTCAATCCCTCCCTCTGTCCATCCCTCTCCTCTACCTGCAAAATGCACCTCCCTGATAGAATTCTAAGATCTAACAACCAAAACCTAATTGAACTGTATAAACCAATTCGTCCCCCTGGAAAAAAATCTCTTATTCTACAGTCTTGCTCGTCTCTGGAACTCCTTACCCCCATCCATTCGTACCATCACAAATCACTTCTCATTCAAAAAATCCCTTCACTCACACCTAATTTCCCAGTGGGAATGCTCCTACTCCCACCCAACATAATCTCCTCATATTGGGAATTTCCACTTCTCCTCTCCTATTCATAATGGGAGTTTCTACTTACTCTCCTAAACTCATAGATCTTGCTCTTGCTTGTATTAAGCTTTGTCTGAATACTTAAAAGTACCTAAGTGTAAATATACCCTAAGATGGAAAAGGTTCTCTGTTTCTATATTGAAAAACTTCTATGTCAGCTCATATACCTTTCTCTTGCTTGTATTAAGCTACTCATCCTAAATGTATGAAAGATACCTCCAGTGTAACCCACCCTAAGTTGTAAAAGCTTCTCAGTTTCTATATTGTAAATTGTTTTCAGCTTAAGAAGATTGTAATATTTGTATATGTTTCTACACTTTTCTACTGTATTTCCAAGTCCGTAGTAATTGTATAACTGAAACTAAATACCTTATTGTAACCTTGCTAATTGTTTTTGGAGCTTTTCTCCCCAGGACTCTATTGAAAACAGGATGTTCTTCGTGTTTCACTGTTGCAGTCATAACTGTAGGGTGATCCTGCTGGCAGGCAGCCCGAGGTCGGCCAGAATCACAAAGTCTGGGTCCGGCGTCGGCTGCACAAGCTAGTACCCTGACGTCAGTACGCTCTGGTACATAGCCTTCAGCCGACGCCATCTTCTCCAGTCTTTCTTGCCGTGCGGTGGAAAGCAGCTCGCAAGTCGTTGGTTGGCGATTTTCGATCTACGCATTTGATTGCTGTCAGTCCGAAGTTCTTACTTCTCTTCTCAAAGCTAAGTACCCCGTTGGGGAATCTTTTTCTTGTTCCTCCGATGTCAGAAAAAGTTAATAATTGTATAGCGTGTGGAAAACAGATACCTCATAAAGATTTCCACTCTTACTGTCTACCTTGCTTAGGCCCTGACCACGACGTTTCTTGTTGTCGGTTCTGTGCCAGGTTCAATTCTCGCACTATTAAGCGTCAGTACGACTGGGCTTTAAATTACTTTGGCAGACGCTTCAATTATAGAATGTCGTCGGATTCTACCGGAATTCAAAAGCGCAAAGACAAGGACAGGCCTCCGAGGTCCAAACAGGATTCGTCGCAGCTGGAGCCAGCGTCTGGTTCGGCTGTCGTCAGTGAGGCGCTTTTGCAGCCCCTGTCGTCCGCCACTTCTGAACTGATGGCCGATACGGACTCCCATGGGGAGCCATCAAGGCCTATTGTTTTATCTGCTGCAGGACCTTCGGACGTCGCTCCCTTAGATGGGTCCAGAACCGCTGTGCAGGTACCGGCTTCTGAGGGGGTATTCAGGCCTACTCACATCACCATTTCAAAGGCAAAGTCCAAGACTCCAGTTAAACCTAAAGTTTCTGCTCCAGCTACTTCTGAAGCTACTCCCAAGACACAGAAGCAATTGCTAAGGATGGCTGAAGATTTGCTTACAATGATTAGGGGTTCTCACCCCCCTCCAGAGAAAAGGCCTCGACAGGATGTTCCTTCGGATTCCTCTGACCAGGCTTCTGTATCTTCTGTTTCTTTCTCTGATCAGGAATATTCCTTTCCTCCTTATGAGGATTGGGATGCAGAGGATTCTCTGCCCTCTGCTTCTCCGCCTGAGGATTTCTCTTTTGGGGAGACCTTACATGAGATGAGGGAACATTTTCATTGGGAAGGTCAGGATTATTCTGCTTCCAATAAGAGGCTTAGGGAATTCCTTCTTCTTCCTCAACACAGGCCTTTAGCTATTCCTCCTGTTCTTGATATTGTGGATGATGCCTTTTCTGAGGCTAATTTGAATCCTGATTCCATGCCCCCTGCTCCTTCTAAGCCTGATAGATTTTACAGGGTCCCTGATTCTCATTTATTCTTATTCTTATTCAAGAACCCTTCTGCGGATCCTGAAACTATTTCTCAGGGTTCTAAGGCTGCTAAGGTTGCTTCTTCCAAAAATCCTATTCCCTCCGAGAAGGATTCTCGTGCCTTAGACAGGTGGGTTAAAAAGGTATATACTACCCTTGCTATTAGGGCTTTAAATTGCCAGTTTCATATGTTTAAGTATCAGCAATTTCTTTTGTCTGTTTTGAAGCAAAAGCTTGCTACCTTTCCGGCATGTGCAGAGGATAAGGAATTGCAGGATGTATTGCATGCAACTGAACAAGTGAACAAGCATAGTTTGCATTGTGGTTTTGATGCTTTGGAAGTTTCTTGCAGGGCCGCAGCCTCTGGTACTGTTATTAGGAGGCATGCCTGGCTTCGTGAACAAAGTTTGCCGGAACAGGTTAAGGCTAAACTTTTAGATGCCCCTGTTCAGCATGATGTTTTATTTGGATCCAAGGCTGAAGAGGTTATTAAAAAGATGGAAGAAAAGGCAAAATCTATGCAGACTGTGAAAGATTTCTTACAAGTTCAGCCTCCTAGATTTTCCAGGAATTGGCCCTCCAAAAATTGGTCCTTTCCCACGTCTGACAGGCCTCAAAGGGGAAGATATAGACGCTCCAGAGGTCGTAGTCAAGCTCAGGCCTCTTACAGATCCAGACAATGGACTGCTTCTTCACCTAGAAGCGGCAAAGACAGATCCCAATCTCAAAGGAAGCAGACTCAATGACTCTCTCGGTTGGGCTTCAGGACCCCCTTACCTGGATGCCCCTCTCGGAGGAAAGCTTTCTCTTTTTTTACAGAAATTGGACTCATATTACCCTGGACAAATGGGTATTGGACGTGATTTTAAGAGGCTACAAGTTCCATTTTCATACTCTGCCAAGGGTTATCGGTTGGCCAGATCTGCCAAAACATCAATGGGCAGAGGCCTTAAATCAAGTGGATGCTCTACTGGCCATGAGAGCCATAGAGCCTGTTCCTCTCTCAGAAAAGGCTTTTACTCAAGACTATTTCTGGTTCCAAGAAAACAAAACTCATGGAGACCTATTCTGGACCTTTCAGTGTTAAACACTTTTTTGGAAATTCCAAAATTCAAAATGCTTACTCTACAACAACTGCTTCCAGTACTCTCCCAGGACGCTTGGATGGTGACATTGGACCTAAAGGAGGCCTACTTACACATTCCCATCAGGCAGGAACGCAGGAAATTCCTCAGATTCAAAGCAGGCTCGAGGCACTTTCAATTCTCTGTACTGCCCTTTGGTTTATCTACTGCCTGCAGGGTTTTTACCAAGTGCCTGGCCCCAGTAGTGGCTTATTGCAGACTTCAGGGGATTCAGATTTACCCCTATTTGGACGACTGCCTTATCCAGGCAGACAGCAAGGACCTTTTACTTCAACATCTGGATTTTGTTCAACGTCTCTTCCTCCTCCTGGGATTTTCAGTGAACATAAAAAAGTCCCAATTGGTTCCTTCTCAACAAATTATATTTTTGGGAGCCCTCCTAAATACAACCTTACAAAGGGCTTTCCTTACTCCAGAAAAAGAAATACAGCTGGCTTCAATTTTCAAAACCTTAGCAACCTTAACTCAGCTCACTGCAAGGAAATTCCTGCAGGCACTGGGCTATATGGCTTCATGCATTCTGTTAATTCCAAATGCAAGGCTTCATATGAGAAAGCTTCAATGGTACCTGAAAAGTGTATGGTCACAGCATTACCAAGATCTGGACACTTAGATTCCTCTGATCCCCTGCCTCCAGAAGGAGTTCCTTTGGTGGTCCAGGGTGTGCGATTTAAACGAAGGGAAGCCTTTTCGTCTACCTCAACCTTCTCAAATCATAACCATGGACGCCTCGGATTATGCTTGGGGAGCACATTTTCTAAACAATTGCCAGCAGGGGACCTGGACAAAGAATCACCTTCACTGGCACATCAGTCTGAAGGAAATGTTGGCAGTTCAAAATGCTCTTCTAGCCTTCAAGACCCTTTTGCAACCAGGGCCTCTTCTAATTCGTACAGACAACACCACAGTCATGTGGTACATAAACAAGCAGGGGGGCTCTCATTCATACCCCCTTTGCAGACTAGCTATGGCTTTATGGGACATAGCTCTAAGTCTGAATCTGCATCTTCAGGCTCAATTCATTCCAGGAAAGCAGAATCTCTTAGCAGACAGCCTAAGCAGAAACATTTTGGATCCTCACGAATGGATGCTAGACACCAACTTATTCAACAGGATAACTGCAGTTTGGGGGTGTCCCCAGATAGATCTGTTTGCATCCCATCTCAATCATCAGCTGCCTCTCTTTTGCACCAGGTCCTTCCACAAAACAGCTTGGCAAGTGGATGCCCTGTCATTCAGTTGGATGAACCTTTCGGGATATGCCTTCCCTCCTCTTCCTCTTCTTCCCCGGATATTACTGAAGATAAAACAGGACAAGCCCAAGTTCATCATCTTGATTGCTCCAAATTGGCCTCGACAGTTTTGGTATCCAACCTTACAACATCTGTGCTTGGAACCTCCTTGGATCCTTCCTCTGTACCCTTCTCTTCTGTCCCAGCATCAGGGTCAGATGCTACACCCTCATCTCAAGACCCTTTGCCTGGCAGCTTGGCTCTTCAAGGAACTTTGATTTCTTCTAAGCTCCCCAAAAAAGTTTTGGATGTTCTTCTAGAAGCCAGACGGCCTAGCACTAGGAAATCCTATGCCTCTAAATGGAAAAGGTTTTGTATTTGGATGCAGGACCGTGGCTCTAACCCTTTTGTGCCTGATCTCTCGTCTGTTTTGCTTTACCTTTCAGACCTTTTGTCTAAAGGCCTTTCCTTTTCTTCTATTAAGATTCATGCTTCTGCTATATCTGCTCATTTTAATACTGACCCTCCTGTTTTTTCTCATCCATTGGTGAGACAATTCTTGAGAGGAGCTAAGAATTTGAGGCCTCCTAGGACCCCTCCTGTCCCTGCCTGGGATCTTAACTATGTTTTGGAAAAACTCACTTTGCCTCCTTTTGAGCCTGCTGCGGCTTCTGATATTAAATTTTTATCCTGGAAGACGGTTCTTTTGTTAGCATTGACTTCTGCCAGAAGGGTTTCAGAGTTGCAAGCTCTTATGGCTGTGGAGCCATACCTAATTTTCCATCTTGACAGAGTATCCTTGAGGACCAGTCCTACTTTCATGCCTAAGGTGATTTCGAAAGTTGCTTTAAATCAGAATATTCACCTTCCTACCTTCTTTCCTAATCCTCAAAATAAAGGGGAAAGGATTTTGCATTCATTGGACGTACACAGACAGTTACGATTTTACTTGGACAAGACTAAAGAGTTCAGAAAATCTAACCAATTGTTTCTTTCTTTTGCCTCCAGTTCTCTTGGAAAGGCTATTTCCAAACAAACTATTTCCAAATGGATTGCCTATGGAATAAGATTTTGTTGCACTCATCATGGGAAACAGTTTCCAGGTACTGTGAGAAGTCATTCTACTAGTGCTGCTGCCACTTCTACTGCTTTTCTCAGAGGAGTCCCTACCAAGGATATCTTGGAAGATGCCACTTGGAGTTCTGTGCATACATTTTCCAAGCACTACAATCTCCCTTTGTACTCTAAGACCAGGGCAGGTTTTGCCTCTGCTGTTTTGCAGGGCCTTCTTGCTGCCCCTTCTTCTATCTAAGCCTCCTCCCTTACTTCACTGCTTTGGGATTCCACCCTACAGTTATGACTGCAACAGTGAAACACGAAGAACATAGTACAGTTGTGTACACCTACCATAAATTTAGATGTTCGAGTGTCTTCACTGTTGCAGTCGGTGTTTCCCTCCCTCCTATCCCCTCTTTTTTCAGTTTATGGTGTGTTTGTGTTTCCTTGTGGGACTCATTTTTTGTTTATTGGGGATTTCTGACATCTGGGGCAAGAAAGGCTGGAGAAGATGGCGTCGGCTGAAGGCTATGTACCAGAGCGTACTGACGTCAGGGTACTAGCTTGTGCAGCCGACGCTGGACCCAGACTTTGTGATTCTGGCCAACCTCATGCTGCCTGCCGGCAGGATCACCCTACAGTTATGACTGCAACAGTGAAGACACTCGAACATCTACATTTATGGTAGGTGTACACAACTGTACTTTCTTTGGCCCAATGGACTATTCTGGTAAACCAACTGCAAATAAATAAATAAAATAAATAAATAAAATGTGTGTAGTACAATGTATACTGGCCACCAATAGAAACTATGGAGTGTTAACACTGGCCAATACAGGGCATGTCACCCTGCCCATGTGTCCAACATGCATGTACATGCAGACAGTGCACCTCCACCATGTTCACAAATGGACACCTGCAAACCTGTGTTGCACACACCCCACACTTACTGACTACTGTAATAATGCATGCTGACACAATTACACACATCAGCCAAGTGGCACATGGGCAAACAAAACACATTTGGAATAAACACTCGTGAAAACAATACAACATTGCTAATTACCGATTTAATGCATCATGCCTGCTCAGCTACACCTTCAAGGATATAATTACACTTTACTGCTGACAACATGCTACACATCCAACCATTGCTATACTTATTAGTCACCCTGTGCATCAGCACCATGTTAGCCTGTTCCTGTATCATTGTTACAAATGACAGGAGGTGGCACAGGTTTCATCATATCCACAGGGCGTGTTGTTGGTTTGCCAGAGGCCTACACTGAGCCACACAATTGACATATATGTGTGTGTGTGTGTGTGTGTGTGTGTGTGGGCCATGAGTACTGTTATGGGCCAGTGTTGATGTCATGTGTGCGGTTATGTTTTTGCTCTAGGTTTCTGGTTTATGTGTGTGTGTGCCTGCATGCACACAGTTCCACCATGTGGCTGCCATATACAAGGATTTGAGAGACAGCTGCAGACTGTACCTGGCAGGCTTTACAGATCACCGTTTCTGGCCATGGATACAGAACCTGTGCCTGGCAGGGGTGCTACAGACAGTATCTGATACTAATCCAGATTGGGTACTATCCTCAGAGGTTGACAAATGTCCACTGGATCTAGGTCCCTGCTGGGACTGGCCAGAGCCACGTGCACGTGGTCTGCTAGGACGGTCTATGGACAGCCCCCCCAACATTGCTGGGGCTGGTACTGGCACTACGGGAGCGGCTGTGACTTGCTGGACATCCATGGTGACCTCCATCTGGTGATGTTGCTGGCATACGTCCATGTCAACGTCTCAACCGTCCCGCACTGTCCTGACACATGGACATGACATTGTGGAGGACATCCAATGTCTCACCCCAACGTCTATCAATGACCTCAGTGTAGTTGCGTATGGCACCTGCTAGGTCATGGATACTGTCATTTACAGAGCTGTAAGGAGCCCTCTGTGCCCTTAGCCCCTGTCTGGTGTACCGCTCCATTCGTGTCTGTGCTTCCATGACAGCCTGGAACATGCGTGTGGTAGAAAGGGGTGTGGCACGTCTGCCAGGGGCATGATGACCAGCAGTGCTCTGACGGGAACCCCTGAGCATCTGCCTATGTGGTAAAGTTTCAGACATCTGGCTATGGCTGCTTTGTTCTGATACATGTGCCATAGATACCACACTGTCCTGGCCAGTGCCAACCATACACTGTCCCTCAGCTAAGGGCAATGGTGATGATGGATGTACAGGCAGTATGACTGTGCGCATGAATGGGGTGGAGACTTGTGTACTCTCAGTTGGTGGCCCAGCAACAGACCCTGACAAACCTGACTGTGCCTCAACACACCTATCCTCGTGATCACTGTCTGTGTCAGTGACATCAGGTTCCCTGCTGTGCTGAACCAGCCCTACCTCGCCACCAATGAGAGGAAAACAGGAAACACACTTTAAGGAACTGAACATGACTTCAGACCACATGCACACACACAAAACTGCACTCCTCCCGAAAGCAGACACACACAACACCAGCAGTTACAGAACATACACGATAGCAGGTGATGGTGGAGTACAGTATCACAAGCAAAACCGTCATATCACACCTGTCAGCATGCAGGACATGTGTCGCTCAACAGCATGCAGTGCAAGTGTAGTCAATCCTTGGCACTAACAGTATACATGGCTTTGATGCATGTGTTTTGTTATTCGGTGATGGCCCTCCCCTTTGGAACACAATGCATACATGGACACAACATTGCTGTGCAGGTATTCATAACCCTGTGATGTACTGTGCACCGTAACTCACAGGTGTACATACCATTGCTGGATGTGTATCTGTATGTCAGATAGGTATCCAATGCTGCTTACAGCCTCTGTGTCTTTAGCAGATAATTGTGGACACATGTTAATTGTGGACACATTTTTAGCACATGCATGATGAGTATTCACACATCATCATCGGGGGTGCATGGATAACTGATAGAATACCATTTGGCCACATACCCAATGGATGGTACTTATGATGAGTGTAGATAATATTGTGGACATGTCAGTCTCATCCATGACATGGCATGCTAAAACACGACTGCATATTTAAACACTACACATACCCAATATGTGTCATATGACCTAGCCACTCAATAGCATCACAAGACATATATGTGTCAGTTGTGCAAATGGTGATTGGTATGCATACTGTTTAGTGGTACATATGTGTGCACACGCATCATTATGTTGTGTAGCAATGACAGCTATGTATAATACTGTGGTTACAATAACTGGATGGGGTATAGTACCATAGGCCATCATCATGAGGCATCAGGTGGTCACTCAGGGCTACAAATGTTTCATAAACCAGCACAAATCATGCTGTGCAGGAATTGTACTACCTTGGCGAAATTCACCATTTCACAGCCAGTTGTTACGTGATTTTGTAAGGAGGCCAGTAAGGTGCATTACCTGACATGAATGTGTAGTGTGTTGCAGAGTGTTTAAATGCCCCAGGATAGGCCTCTACCCCTCAGGTATATTCTGTGTAATTTGTGGATGAGGTTTTGGATACTGGAGTGTGTCTTTGCAGAGGGTTTGGGAATCCTTTATGTGTAGCATGTTAAATGTGTATGACATAGATGATTATGTTATGTGCATGTTGAGTATCAACTGTGCCTATCCAGTGGTCACTACAGTTTAGCCACATTTGTTTGAGATGGTCTGGGTATTGCATGTGTTTGAGGCTGCTAATCCCATTAGTGAGATGTCCGTGCTCTTACAACAAACATGTACAGCATGCATTATGGGTAGGTGTGTTACATGTGTACATGGCGTACACCTTAACTATGACATGCATGTTTTATTTCCATTATTTCCTGGGCTGTGTTGTAGTTCCTGTGTTGTCCATTGCCTTACTTGGATAGAAGGAAGTTTCTTAGCTCAACAGTGGGAGTGGGGAGCCTTGAATAGCCTACCTGTCCTTGAGGGAAGTGACCTCAGCACAAGAAGCTGTAGTAATTGGTCATTTTGGACCATTTCTAGCTCTTTTGAAGTTCCCTGCTTAAAATCTGCCTCTGGCATTTTTTTGAAGCCATATTGCTGAGACACAGCTCCACGTGGTCCTGTTGAGTCTTACTGGCTACAGAGAACTGAAAAAAAGTGACTGCTTTCCTGATTAAGTATCCTGCTGTTTTTTATATTTGTTTTACCTTCTACTGCTTACCTAGAGCAAGCTTTAACTGTTTTCATAGTTATTTACTGCATTTTTTATTATCTGCACTTAAAAGTACATTTTAGTCGAAATTAGTCCAATTCAAGTCGAAAAGTGTTTGTTTGCTGTTTAATTTAATTGTTTGGAGTTGCCGGTAAAACAAGGTTAAACTATTTCTGGCTCCGTAAAGTCTGCTCTTCATTTTTTCCCTTAGAACTGCTCTACTTGTAATCTAAACAGTCTATTCTCTATCTGTAAAGCTCAGCACTTGTTCCTAAAGCATTTTTTAGTCAGGTAAAGCACTTCTATATTATACAAAGTATTTCACTAGCTTAAAACCCCCTTGAGTACCCACTTCCCTATAGGTCCTTTCTGACTCAGTTACACAGCAAACTTTTTCATTTCTTCTAGCATGTCAAAGGGTCAGTTGCTAGCGTCCTCTCCTGCTCAGCTGGTGAATCTGGGAATATTGAGGCAATGTTACAATTGCCTCATGTACACAGACAACCCTCTCCTCCTCCCACAAAACACAAATACATGCGAGAGATGCAACTATATAGCCAAACTGGAGGCTGAGCTCTCTCAACTCAGGACTGGCAAAACCAGACAGGAGGAGAAGGTAACCACACACACCATAAACCCAGTCTCACATAGAACTATCACAACTACAAATCAAACACATAAACACACAAAGACATACTCGGAGGCACTGATGAAAAATCTACCAAAACAGCAGAGGCCTCCAAAGCAGACACCCAAACAACTGCCACCTCATGACATAACACAAGCAACACATAGATCACAAAGTCAGTGTGCAAATCAGTCACAGCCCTTAAGGCCAAACACAATGCCAGACACACTTGTCATAGGTGACTCCATAGTCAGACACACTGACGTCCCACTCACCAGACTGAACAAGGAGAGGGTCACAGTAAGCTGCCTGTCGGGCGCTACAATCCGCCACATAACACAAGCACTCAGGTCACTCCACAGCAAGTACAAGTATGACTCGGTCATTGTCCATGCCGGTGTGAATGACTTGAGACGTACCTCCCTGGACTACATGAAAAGAGACATAAAGGAGCTCTCAGATTATGTAGCCCAGGCTGGTATGACCCTGAGCAGTATCCTACCTTCACCAAGAATGATGCCACAATAGAGAGACAAAATGATCAGTTTTAATAATTGGCTTAATTTCTGGTGTCATTCTAAGGGGATCCAATGTCTGTCTGCCTGGAATGACATGCTTGACAAGCCACGCTGCTTCGCAAAGGACGGCTTGCACCTGTCACCCCTGGGTTTCCAGATATTGGCAAAGGCTTTTGCCACCCCCAAAGTGCCTTTTTTAGACATGGCTCAAATTCTAAACCCACCGCCCTAGAAAACAATAATGGAAAAAAACTAAGGGTAATGCTGCTCAATGCCAGAAGTCTAAATCTCAAGATGCACGCCCTCGAAGCCCTCCTCAGTATGGAGAACATCGATGTCTGTGCTGTGACTGAAACCTGGTTCAAGGCTCCTGAGAGCACCACGGCACTATCAGGTTTTACCTCATATCATGCTCCGCCCCAAAACCCGGACCGTACCACAAAAGGAGGTGGTGTATCCATATTCATCAAGGATACCCACACCTCCAGGCTGGTGGCAACTCACGAAGCATCAGAGACCATTCAGGTGCAATTAACCATAGGCAAAACTGCTCTACAGTTTGTAGCATGTTACAGGCCACCCTCTCAAACTCAGGAACCCCACACAGCCTTCCTGAAGGCACTGGAGAGTATAAATGTCTCTCCAAACACCATCATATTGGGTGACTTCAACTACCCAAACATAGACTGGGAACATTACTCAAGCCCCAATACCCTAGCCCAAAGGTTCCTGGAGTTCATAAACTCAAATGCTATGGAATAACTTGTCACCATTCCCACAAGAGGTGAAAATATACTAGACCTGATCATCACAAACATGGGGACAAAACGCTCCACACTGGAAGTATATCCCTCATTGGTGAGATCAGACCATAAACTAATCTCACTGGAGATCCACATCCCGCCCCCCGCCCCCAACAAAAAAGACCACAGTGAAGAACTTCTCAAAAGCCAACTTCACACTTCTTAAGACTGGTGTGGTATCCTTCAAGGCCCCTGAGCCATTGGAAACCACAACCCACGCTGCTGAATCCCTTACAAATGCTTTCTACGAGCACCTCCAGGATTGCATGGATCAAGCAATCCCAAATAAAATCAAGACCCTTTCCACCAAAGGCAAGCGCCCGATCTGGTGGACCCCAGTCATAAACAAACTTTACAACAAGAGGAGAAAGCTACTACAAGATAGAGCAAAATCCCTAAAAGGGAAGACATCTCTGATCAATACTAGTAAAAACTACGATCACTCATAAAATCATCCAAGGCCAACTTTGAGAGAAAAATCGCCAAGGACTCAAAAGACAATCATAAGGCCTTCTTTAGCTGTGTTAGAAATCTGGGTGGAAACTCCCAGATATGCTCAGAATTAGTCCAAAATGATACAAAAATCACTGAACCCACAGACATTGCAAACATACTGGCAGACAGGTTCAGTGAAAATGTCCCCCCAAAAAGGAGAAATATCTATCCCAGCAGAGTGTAGCCTCCCAATCATCTCAAATGCCCAGGTGAGAGCTGCTCTCTCTAAAGCTAAAAACACAGCATCAATGGGATCGGATGGTGTCCCCGGCTGTGTGCTACACGAACTCAATGAGGAACTAAACCCACACATAAGGCTGCTGTTTAATCTTAGCCTTACCACAGGATACGTGCCCAAAGAGTGGCGCACGGCAACTGTGGTCCCACTCCACAAAGGCGGTGCTTCTACGGACCCTGGTAATTACCGCCCCATAAGCTTAACAAGCCTGGTCTGCAAAGCTATGGAGAGGATCATAATGGAACTCATAAATAAAGACATAGGGGACCTACAGACATTGGATCCTACCCAATTCGGCTTTGTCAAGGGCAGATCATGCCTCTTGAACTTGGTCGACTTTTTCGAAACAGTCACCAAGGCCATTGATGAGGGTAAGGCAGTTCACACAGCCTACCTTGACCTTGCAAAAGCTTTCGACACAATACCCCACTTGGTATCATAGAAAAGCTCACCAGCTTAAATGTAAACCCATATGTCACAAGATGGGTTGCAAACTGGCTCAAGGACAGAACCCACAGGGTTAGAGTTGCTGGTGCCATGTCAGACTCCAAGACGGTCACAAGCGGTGTCCCACAGGGCTCAGTCCTGGGCCCCCTCTTGTTCGGCATCTACTTTTCAGAAGTGCAGGCAAACATAGGAGGATTGTGGCTGACAAAGTTTGCAGATGACTGCAAACTGGGCGCCATAGTTGAAAATCCATCAGACACAGATATCCTTCAGACAGGTCTCATAGAAACGGATAACTGGTGCCAGAGCCATGGCCTTAAGCTAAACGCCAAAAAATGTATAGTCATACCCTTTGGTAAAAACAATGTAACCCCAAGTTACCACATAGGTGGCAATCCATTAAGCACAGAAGAGGTTATCAGGGACCTGGGGACCCAAGTTGACAGTAACCTTTCTTTTGACACTCACATTGCCAAAGTGGTTAGGAGGACCTTCTACATTGCCCACCTGATTATGAAGAGATTCACATCCAGATCAAGGGAGGTCATTGTTCCCCTGTACTCTTCACTTATCAGACCAATGATTGAGTACAATGCCCCATTCGGAATGTATCTTACCCGACACCTGCAGCAATTGGAAAGACCCCAAAAGTTCCTC